>NC_092582.1:26652076-26779576 GCF_037975245.1 Apostichopus japonicus
ATGCCTGTTCCTTTATACGGGTTTCACGTACAGACGTATTGGTTCATATTTGTCAGGCGTGAATCCTTCCACATAGATGCATGTGTTGGTTCATTAATGTTTAGCTGGTTTGACAGAGAATGTGCAGAAACGCAAGAGATAACTCCACATAACTCCACATAATTCCACATAATTCCACATAATTCCACATAATTCCACATAACTCCACGTAACTCCACATAACTCCACATAATTCCACATAGCTTAACTCCACATAGACTTGTAGCCTTATTTCTGTATAGTTCGGAGAGCCGATCGTTCCATAAATATCGAAATCTAATATGACATGTCAACGTTATATGGGAGTGTCGACATACATGTCAGCATGACATATAATAATTAAAACGAGTTAGATATGAGCGTGTCAAACTTCATACCGGCATTCCGAAGACCAAGAGCATTAACTTTGAACCAATAGGCGCTCTAATTATGAAAATATAGGCTCACTAGTATTGAACATACATAGGCTCACTAGTATTGAACATATAGGCTCACTAGTATTGAACATATAGGCTCACTTGTATTGAACATATAGGCTCACTAGTATTGAACATATATAGGCTCACTATCATTGAACATATAGGCTCACTAGTATTGAACATATATAAGCTCACTATACTATTGAATATATATAGGCTCACTAGTATTGAAAATATAGGCTCACTATAGTATTGAACATATATAGGCTCACTATACTATTGAACATATATAAGCTCACTATACTATTGAACATATATAGGCTCACTAGTATTGAACATATAAGCTCACTTGTATTGAACATATAGGCTCACTTGTATTGAACATATATAAGCTCACTATACTATTGAATATATATAGGCTCACTAGTATTGAAAATATAGGCTCACTATAGTATTGAACATATATAGGCTCACTATACTATTGAACATATATAAGCTCACTATACTATTGAACATATATAGGCTCACTAGTATTGAACATATATAGGCTCACTTGTATTGAACATATAGGCTCACTTGTATTGAACATATATAGGCTAACTATACTATTGAACATATATAATTATGCGCACCTAGAAGAGAAACGTATCAGCATGTCAAGCACAATATCGAACTTGGAAAATAACATAAACATGAAACAAGATGAAATTAGGTGTGCGAAAAGAGGAGTCGTCGGATCGTTTCCATGGTAACACCAGAACATTAAAAATATTGTTCACGATACCATACACTCTGAAAAGTATGAAATTTTATTTGAAAGGACCTGGGCACAAAAAATCATCCGCTCTCAACCCCAGTCCCCTTGCATGGAGGCTGACTGTGTGATTAATGTCAGGTATGTATCACGATTCCTAAAGGGAAAAATAATGCTACACATTAGTATAGTCAAAAGGCAGAGAAGCGCGGTGTGCATGAAGTTATGAGTATAAGGGCCAGGCTGCCGTTGGAGACGTACGCCTGAGAAGCGGGCTGTCGCTCGGAGGCGTACGCCTGGGATAACGGGCTGCCGCTTGGAGGTGTACGCCTGAGAAAGGGGTCATAAATGATGAAGAAAGATCTCTTTTGGATGATGTCTCTGACTTGGTATTGAGGTGAATAATTAAATATTTGACTTACATACTTCACCTATAGGCCTACACCTTATCGTTAAACGGAAAGACAGTCACTTAATTCGGGCAGAACATAACGATTCAAGATCCAGAAACGAAGATCGTTTTTCGGGCTTAGAAGTATCCGTCCGTGTCCCGTCCCCTACGAGACAGTTATGTAAGTCTTGTAAGATGATGTTTAGATGCAAACTGGTGCTATATTCGGCAACTTTGGAGGCGATGTTGAAGAATTTTCGACTGTTTGGTTTTAATGTACATTTGGATTGTGAGTAATATTCTGTCTGCCAGTTAGGCGGGCTGGGGGGGGGGGGGACGGGGGCATATATTTGTTTTCTTTGGGAGGGTGTGCATAGCCCCCAGTAACAAACGTGGTTGCGCCCCTGCACAGAACGGTAGGGATCGAGTGGATTGTCGCCATGGCACAGTTTATATTTTGTCGGACAGCTTTATTGTGCGCTCTACATTATATATATTTATTTATATTATGCATTAAGTTACGAACCTATGTTGGGTGTAACATTTATTTGATGGGATTACCTAGGTAGCTACACGTAATACTCGTTTAAATATTTCTTGACATTCTTATGTGCATGTGTCAAGCTGATACGAGTAATTAGTAAGTGTAACATGCTAATGTTCATTTGACATGCTGATAATTTACTTTGATATCAATTTGTATTATTATTATTGTTATTATTATTATTACTATTATTATCATTATTATTATTACTACTACTATTATTATTATTATATCATTATTATTATTATCATTATTAGTATTATTATTATCATTATTGATATATCATTATTATTATTATTATTATTTTTATTATTAATGCACAGCGTAATTTCTATTTAATTTTTATCAATATGAAGTGTATCAGCAAAGGATTTATATTTGAATCTGAGAGTTTGGCAAATGTGACCATCATTACACACAGGACCGTTTTACATATTTTAATTGTTGTTCTTTTGCCATTTCAGGTTTCGTTGTCTTTTAGGAACATAAAAACAAAGTTAAAGATTGACTCGAGGCAGAATTTTACTATTGAGGTGTCATATAGTCCCAGACGAAAATTTTGATGCTTATGATCCAGTTTTCAAGTTATTAAGCATTGAAGTATGTTATATCTGTGGAATGTTCCTTTATGACTAAATTGAAGATAACATCGGCTCCTCAGTACAGGCCTCATCTAACTGTTTAATGTGTCGGTTTTGGGATTGGGATGGTTGGAGAGGGTCTTGCAGGTAGCGCTAGGTGGAATGACGAGGGGATGTTATTGGCATCTGGGTTTACAAGTTCTTTTTTTACTTTGCTTAACTCGAAATGGCATTTGAATGACACTGGGTGGCTGGCGTCATTGATCAGAGCATCATACCTGGTTGTTGGATGTCATTGAGTACATTGTAGACAGGTGACGTCAGTTTACACCTACATTATCATTGAATCTGACACTGGGTGGCTGGCGTCATTGATCATCATCATACCTGGTTGTTGGATGTCACTGAGTACATTGTAGACAGGTGACGTCAGTTTACACCTACATTATCATTGAATCTGACACTGGGTGGCTGGCGTCATTGATCAGAGCATCATCATACCTGGTTGTTGGATGTCATTGAGTACATTGTAGACAGGTGACGTCAGTTTACACCTACATTATCATTGAATCTGACACTGGGTGGCTGGCGTCATTGATCAGAGCATCATCATACCTGGTTGTTGGATGTCATTGAGTACATCGATAGACAGGTGACGTCAGTTTACACCTACATTATCATTGAATCTGACAGGTCTGACAATATTTGCTTTTGCAATAAGGCTTTTTCACTCCTTTTTATGTTTACCTTTTTCAAGCAGAAACGGAAAGGAGAACAGAGAGATAAAAGGTGCTATTTGCTGACGGAATTGTTGGTCGGCGAGAAGCGACAAACGGTCTAGTACGTAGACATGACAGACGAACAGCAAAAGACGTCCTCTCGATTCGAAATGTTGAGATTGAAAAGTAGCTATAAAGATTCAGTGAACTTCAAGAAACTAGTCGCTACATCTCGGACCATTTTAATTTAACAGAATCTTGATTATAACTATAGTGCACCTGATGAAGCTACCTTTCTCAACCACTTCTTAATGAAGGCTGTCATATTGATTGGTGAATTTGGCGATATAGCGCAAAGCCTCCTCCTCCCCTTGCAGCTATGTAGTAACCCAAAATTAACCATATTTAGAGCCAATCTCAGAATTATAACAGGAGACAAAAAATAAAACAGGACCCGTAGAATCACTGAAAAGGCATATAGTAACCCAATAGTATATTAAACATATTTAGAGCCAATAAGCGAAAAATTAAAATGAAGCTGATTTCAACTAATTTTGGAAGGTATGGGTGACAAAAGTTACCAATAGAAAGTAAGGTTGCATAGAGATTAGGGAAGTTGCCTTTTCAGGGGTCAAAGGTCATTGACCCTGATCTAATACCGGTACACTATAGATTTATCTCAGCAAGAAATGTGGTATAAACGCACATTAATTCACTGAAGTAACGATGTGTGGATGCAGTTGACTTCAGCTGGTTCTATGGTGTGCTTTACTTATAAGTGTTGAAATGTATGGGTTGGAAGGAGTGTTTTATTTATAAGGGTTAGAAGGAGTGTTTTATTTTATCAGTTTTTCATACCTATTTTTCCCTAACGTGGATATTTGTTAACATTTACATGCATAACAACGCCATGGAACGGATAAGGTTGAGAGTAAAGTTATGATATACATGCAGAGGCGCGTTACAATGAGATGACAGTTTCTAACGTATATGAGCTGTTATTAATAATCCAATTTTAGTAGGCCTTATACTCAAACCCGCAATTTACTGATTACGACCTCTTAAATTAAGGTTAACGAGCAAGAAGTTAGTGAATTCGATTCTCACCATCTCATCTTCAAGATAAACAGTTTTATCAACAAACTACTTTATGGGCATTATTTGATATGAATGTTGACGAAGCTACTCTAGCTAAGGGCCTGCTGTATCGACATGGCAGAATCCCAAGTCACTTACATAGCTGTTGCTTCAAGATGTCCAACTGTGTCTCCTCCTTACACAACTCTGTGCCTCGTTTGTTTGTTTTATCCTCATATTTACACGGCTTATAATGCTCTACGGATAAATCTTTCACTAAGCTTTAACATTTATGGTTTCTATAAGGTAGAAAGCAGAAAGCACACAAACGTTATCGTAGAGACAGAATATACAAGTCAAACTTACAGAAAGATTGTCAATGTTATCTTACAAATTTTATTTTTCATATTCATAATTATGTCACAAATATAACTCCAGTTTACAGTTACATTATTACGGTAAAAATAAACAACGAAAAAAGAAGAAAAAACAGTGGTAAAATTGAAGCTATTTTCAAAGGTCAACACATTGATTATAAATACTATAAGTATATAACACAGCCATCTGAGTTCCCATATTTTATAAGGAATACTTAAAATGACCAGGGAAGAAAGAGGGCGAAGTTCTGCAAGCTGTTCCAAGCCCATATGGAAATGAAGGTAACTTACAGGTGAGCGTAGCAGTAATCTAACAGTTAATGCTATGACGTCACCAAACCCAGTAAAGATTTTACCGAATGGGGTGCATGTGGTGAAGGAGGGGGGGGGGGGCGGTGGGCGAGGGTTGTGTGAGTGCTTTGGCAGACCAGCAGTCTATGTTTTGACTTACACAATTTAACACAGCACAGATGTAAGCAAGATGGGGAAAGGAACTCAACACTACCAGATTCTAGCAGTCTATGTATTAAGTTACACAATTTAACACAGCACAGATGTAAGCAAGATGGGGAAAGGAACTCAACACTACCAGATTCTAGCAGTCTATGCATTAAGTTACACAATTTAACACAGCACAGATGTAAGCAAGATGGGGAAAGGAACTCAACACTACCAGATTCTAGCAGTCTATGCATTAAGTTACACAATTTAACACAGCTGAGTCGTAACAACCTAGATGGGGCAACACTACCAGCTACTAGCAGTCTAAGTTTTAGGTTACACAACACAATTTAACAGCTGCGTCGTAACAACCTAGATGGGGCAACACTACCAGCTACTAGCAGTCTAAGTTTTAGGTTACACAACACAATTTAACAGCTGAGTCGTAACAACCTAGATGGGGCAACACTACCAGCTACTAGCAGTCTAAGTTTTAGGTTACACAACACAATTTTACAGCTGAGTCATAACAACCTAGATGGGGCAACACTACCAGCTACAAATAGCTTCTTGTATAACCAAGGGATTCATCTGGGGATGGAAGGCAAGTCTCATTATTTTACACATAAGGAAATAATTAATAGAAACCTTTCACTCAAAGGCACATTACGTAACAATAAAGGATTAATAGACCAATCAGTGGCACAAAGAAGCACTACTTTAAATGACGTTGGCAGAAAAACAAAACAATGGAATCTATAATAAAATAATGCTAATTAAGGACTGTCATTTAATCTCAAATGACCTTTTAGTTGTGCGAGAAAAAAAAAGCAGAAAGTAAACTCAAATCTGATTACTTGTCGGAAATACCCAAAGTGGAACATACTGTAACATCTTGCTTGAAATTCAACTTTCACTAGTTATTAAGTTTCCTTCTTTGATTGACTTGTTCACTGCTGTATGCTTCTTTAAGTTTATAGGAGCTGAGGTTGTGTTATGGTTTGATATGTTCAATATTATGGATAACTTGTAATTATAGAATGTGTTCTGGTTTGAAGTTTAATAAGTAGATGCCTGTTAGTGTGATACTTCTTGTGTAATACACATGGTCAATCCTATGTGTGCATTCTGATTCTTGAAGATAAGGGAGGCCTCAGTGCTTCCTCAACATACCTTACAATATATTGTTTTTGTGTAATAGACATGGTCAATACCTGATTCTTGAAGATAAGGGAGGCCTCAGTGCTTCCTCAACATACCTTACAGTATATTGTTCTTGTGTAATAGACATGGTCAATCCTATGTGTGCATTCTGATTCTTGAAGATAAGGGAGGCCTCATTGTTTCATCAACATACCTTACACTATATTGTTCTTGTGTAATAGACATGGTCAATTCTATGTGTGCATTCTGATTCTTGAAGATAAGGAAGGCCTCAGTGCTTCCTCAACATACCTTACACTATATTGTTCTTGTGTAATAGACATGGTCAATACCTGATTCTTGAAGATAAGGGAGGCCTCAGTGCTTCCTCAACATACCTTACACTATATTGTTCTTGTGTAATAGACATGGTCAATCCTATGTGTGCATTCTGATTCTTGAAGATAAGGGAGGCCTCAGTGCTTCCTCAACATACCTTACACTATATTGTTTTTGTTTAATACACATGGTCAATTCTATGTGTGCATTCTGATTCTTGAAGATAAGGGAGGCCTCAGTGCTTCCTCAACATACCTTACACTATATTGTTCTTGTGTAATAGACATGGTCAATCCTATGTGTGCATTCTGATTCTTGAAGATAAGGAAGGCCTCAGTGCTTCTTCAACATACCTTACACTATATTGTTCTTGTGTAATAGACATGGTCAATTCTATGTGTGCATTCTGATTCTTGAAGATAAGGAAGGCCTCAGTGCTTCTTCAACATACCTTACACTATATTGTTCTTGTGTAATAGACATGGTCAATCCTATGTGTGCATTCTGATTCTTGAAGATAGGGAAGGCCTCAGTGCTTCCTCAACATACCTTACACTATATTGTTCTTGTGTAATAGACATGGTCAATCCTATGTGTGCATTCTGATTCTTGAAGATAAGGGAGGCCTCAGTGCTTCCTCAACATACCTTACACTATATTGTTCTTGTGTAATAGACATGGTCAATCCTATGTGTGCATTCTGATTCTTGAAGATAAGGAAGGCCTCAGTGCTTCTTCAACATACCTTACACTATATTGTTCTTGTGTAAGAGACATGGTCAATCCTATGTGTGCATTCTGATTCTTGAAGATAAGGGAGGCCTCAGTGCTTCTTCAACATACCTTACACTATACTGTTCTTGTGTAATAGACATGGTCAATTCTATGTGTGCATTCTGATTCTTGAAGATAAGGAAGGCCTCAGTGCTTCTTCAACATACCTTACACTATATTGTTCTTGTGTAATAGACATGGTCAATTCTATGTGTGCATTCTGATTCTTGAAGATAAGGAAGGCCTCAGTGTTTCTTCAACATACCTTACACTATATTGTTCTTGTGTAATAGACATGGTCAATTCTATGTGTGCATTCTGATTCTTGAAGATAAGGAAGGCCTCAGTGCTTCTTCAACATACCTTACACTATATTGTTCTTGTGTAATAGACATGGTCAATTCAATGTGTGCATTCTGATTCTTGAAGATAAGGAAGGCCTCAGTGCTTCTTCAACATACCTTACACTATATTGTTCTTGTGTAATAGACATGGTCAATTCTATGTGTGCATTCTGATTCTTGAAGATAAGGAAGGCCTCAGTGCTTCTTCAACATACCTTACACTATATTGTTCTTGTGTAATAGACATGGTCAATTCTATGTGTGCATTCTGATTCTTGAAGATAAGGAAGGCCTCAGTGCTTCTTCAACATACCTTACACTATATTGTTCTTGTGTAATAGACATGGTCAATTCTATGTGTGCATTCTGATTCTTGAAGATAAGGGAGGCCTCAGTGCTTCCTCAACATACCTTACACTATATTGTTCTTGTGTAATAGACATGGTAAATTCTATGTGTGCATTCTGATTCTTGAAGATAAGGAAGGCCTCAGTGCTTCTTCAACATACCTTACACTATATGTACAACACTTTGTGTTTCCTCCTTCTGTGACACTATTTGCTCAAATTTCATTGTTCTTAAAATATTGGTTGATTTTAAAAATTTCAGATTAAACTTTGGTGCTTAAAGCTCTGATTGTTGACAATAACAACCACATTCACTATATCTTACAACTGCTGACGTACATCAACAGTAAGAGGAATGAAAATATAGAACAGTTCTGGGCCAAGTAAGGTACAAAGAGAAGCTGTTCTGGTAATCAGAGAACAAACAATGACAAAGGCACAGATTCTGAACCTAGTACAATCACCATAGCAATCACGTCAAAGATGACCACTGGTTACTAGGGAACACTATCACCATAGCAATCACGTCAGAGATGACCTCTAGTTACTAGGGAACATTATCACCATAGCAGTCACGTCAAAGATGACCTCTGGTTACTAGGGAACACTATCACCATAGCAATCACGTCAAAGATGACCTCTAGTTACTAGGGAACACTATCACCAAAGCATTCATGTCAAAGATGACCTCTGGTTACTAGTGAACACTATCACCATAGCAATCATGTCAAAGATGACCTCTAGTTACTAGTGAACACTATCACCATAGCAATCACGTCAAAGATGACCTCTGGTTACTAGTGAAACTATCACCATAGCAATCACGTCAAAGATGACCTCTGGTTACTAGTGAACACTATCACCATAGCAATCACGTCAAAGATGACCTCTGGTTACTAGTGAACACTATCACCATAGCAATCACGTCAAAGATGACCTCTGGTTACTAGTGAACACTATCACCAAAGCAATCACGTCAAAGATGACCACTGGTTACTAGTGAACACTATCACCATAGCAATCACGTCAAAGATGACCTCTGGTTACTAGTGAACACTATCACCAAAGCATTCATGTCAAAGATGACCACTGGTTACTAGGGAACATTATCACCATAGCAATCACGTCAAAGATGACCTCTGGTTACTAGGGAACACTATCACCATAGCAATCACGTCAAAGATGACCTCTGGTTACTAGGGAACATTATCACCATAGCAATCACGTCAAAGATGACCTCTGGTTACTAGGGAACACTATCACCATAGGAATCACGTCAAAGATGACCTCTGGTTACTAGGGAACACTACCATATTGAGTAAAATCACCATAGCAATCACGTCAAAGATGACCTCTGGTTACTAATGAACACTATCACCAAAGCATTTATGTCAAAGATGACCACTGGTTACTAGGGAACATGATCACCATAGCAATCACGTCAAAGATGACCTCTGGTTACTAGGGAACACTATCACCATAGCAGTTACTTAAATGATGACTTCTGGTAACTAGGGAACACTAACTTATTGAGTAAGATGTCATGTAAGATCACCATAGCAGTTTAGTCAAAGATGACCTCTGGTAACTAGGCAACACTATTACCATAGCAGTTACTTAAATGATGACTTCTGGTAACTAGGGAACACTAACTTATTGAGTAAGATGTCATGTAAGATCACCATAGCAGTTTAATCAAAGATGACCTCTGGTAACTAGGCAACACTATTACCATAGCAGTTACTTAAATGATGACTTCTGGTAAATAGGGAACACTAACTTATTGAGTAAGATGTCATGTAAGATCACCATAGCAGTCATGTCAAAGATGACCACTTGCTACTAGGGAACACTATCACCATAGCAGTTACTTAAATGATGACTTCTGGTAACTAGGGAACACTACCTTATTGACTATACTATAGGAACAGTACCTGCAACACATTTCCCTTTTTAGAATAAATGCACTAACATAGGAAGAGTAAAGTTTCTGCTTTGAGACATCCTTAACTATTTCATTTAACCGCAAGCCATAACATTATTGCATTGTTTGTAATCTTATTTGAACGTCTTTTCATCAAGAATCAGGCCTTCCAGCTCCTTGGAAGGTACAGTATATTTGACCTAGAAACATCACATTGAACAGATTCAGGAGAATGATTCCCCTTCATATATACTGAAGCAGTGTATTGATTAACTCTGCAAGAGTTTCACCAATGCTGTTGTTCAACCTTACTTGACACTGTCACATAGTGAATGAAATATGACTGCCATAAACTTGGCAACACTGCAGTTTGGATGAGAAAAATGAAAATATTTGCTTAGTATAAAGCTGACAGCGGAAGTAGCAGTGCTTTGCTTGCCTGTTAATTACAAGACCTTCAGGTCTAAGAAATCTGCCTCCAAAGAAGATGTCTACGCTACTAATATCAAAGGTCACTAACCACTAAAATCAGGGCAACAAAGGAAGAAACATAAACCACACTTATTTCACCTCTGTCAATTTATGTGATTTGTGAACATCTACTCCAAAATAGTCAACTATTAATTTCATTACTAGTGAATTCAGGATTCTTAGGTTAAAAAGAATACATTTTGTACCAACACATTGTTTTAAACATGTCAGTCCTTCTCAGGGTTGGAGGGGGGGGGGGTTGTCAGTCCTTCTCAGGGTTGGGGGTGGGGTTGTTAGTCCTTCTCAGGGTTGGGGTGGGGTTGTCAGTCCTTCTCAGGGTTGGGGGGGTGGGGGAATATTTCTTATGTAAGAAAAAGTACATTTTTAAATGAGGCTCAAACCCAACCATTGTTACTGGTCCATTAGATAGAGATATTTGAGACATAAAGAAACATATTATTGAAAGTGGTGTTGCATATACTGAATCTAACACACTGACCCTCTTAACATGACCAAATGGGAAGCATTGGTTTCTTTGTTAACACTGCTAATATTCTACCTTGAAATATAAAAATAAATGAGAAAATAAAATGTTTTGGATCCTAGTAGTGGTACTATCACATATTGAAAAGTGACAGCTCACAGATATGACTGTTTTGGATCCTAGTAGTGGTACTATCACATATTGAAAAGTGACAGCTCACAGATATGACTGTTTTGGATCCTAGTAGTGGTACTATCACATATTGAAAAGTGACAGCTCACAGATATGACTGTTTTGGATCCTAGTAGTGGTACTATCACATATTGAAAAGTGACAGCTCACAGATATGACTGTTTTGGATCCTAGTAGTGGTACTATCACATATTGAAAAGTGACAGCTCACAGATATGACTGTTTTGGATCCTAGTAGTGGTACTATCACATATTGAAAAGTGACAGCTCACAGATATGACTGTTTTGGATCCTAGTAGTGGTACTATCACATATTGAAAAGTGACAGCTCACAGATATGACTTTTAAGAAAGTGTAAGCATCAGCCTGTACAGAGGTGTGAGGGATGTATACAGAGGTGTAAGGAGGGGTGTCTACAGAGGTGTAAGCAGGAGAGTATACAGAGGTGTAAGGAGGCCAGTATACAGAGGTGTAAGGAGGGGTGTTTACAGAGGTGTAAGCAGGTGAGTATACAGAGGTGTAAGGAGGGGTGTTTACAGAGGTGAAAGCAGGAGAGTAGACAGAGGTGTTAGGAGGGGGGTATACAGAGGTGTAAGGAGAGGTGCCAGGAGGGATGTAAGGGTAAGTGTAAATAGAGGTATAAGCAGAGGTGTTAAAGAGAGGTGTGTACAGTGGTGTAAAGTCTAGCGTACAGTGAGGTGAAACACTGTCCAAACCATTGATATTATCTTACATTCAATGAACTCAAATCAGTCATTCTTTTAGTTACTTGGAATGAATGCAACACAAGTAGTTAACAATCACTGGTTACATAAGACATGTTGGTTTTCCTGTGACACTTTGAAATGATATGTGTAACAGGTCAATGGCTATGACAATGTTCACCATGAAACACTCTTAAAGACTTGTTTATGTAGTTATTTATTCTGATATCACATAGTACCTGGGTAGTGTTCTTCTGATACTACACTGTGTAGAATTCTACTGATATTACATAGTATCAGTGAGGAATTCTACTGATATTACATAGTATCAGTGAGGAATTCTACTGATATTACATAGTATCAGTGAGGAATTCTACTGATATCACATAGTATCAGTGAGGAATTCTACTGATATTACATAGTATCAGTGAGGAATTCTACTGATATCACATAGTATCAGTGAGGAATTCTACAGATATTACATAGTATCAGTGAGGAATTCTACTGATATTACATAGTATCTGTTTAGAGTTCTACTGATATCACATAGTATCAGTGAGGAATTCTACTGATATTACATAGTATCAGTGAGGAATTCTACAGATATTACATAGTATCAGTGAGGAATTCTACTGATATTACATAGTATCAGTGAGGAATTCTACAGATATTACACAGTATCTGTTTAGAGTTCTACTGAGATTACATACTACAGTGTAGAATTATACTGATATCACATAGTATCAGTGAGGAGTTCTACTGATATTACATAGTATCAGTGAGGAATTCTACTGATATCACATAGTATCAGTGAGGAATTCTACTGATATCACATAGTATCAGTGAGGAATTCTACTGATATTACATAGTATCTGTTTAGAGTTCTACTGAGATAACATACTACAGTGTAGAATTATACTGATATCACATAGTATCTGTGAGGAATTCTACTGATATTACATAGTATCAGTGAGGAATTCTACTGATATTACATAGTATCAGTGAGGAATTCTACTGATATCACATAGTATCAGTGAGGAATTCTACTGATATTACATAGTATCTGTTTAGAGTTCTACTGAGATTACATACTACAGTGTAGAATTATACTGATATCACATAGTATCAGTGAGGAATTCTACTGATATTACATAGTATCAGTGAGGAATTCTACTGATATTACATAGTATCAGTGAGGAATTCTACTGATATTACATAGTATCAGTGAGGAATTCTACTGATATCACATAGTATCTGTTTAGAGTTCTACTGAGATTACATACTACAGTGTAGAATTATACTGATATCACATAGTATCAGTGAGGAATTCTACTGAGATTACATAGTATCAGTGAGGAATTCTACTGATATTACATAGTATCAGTGAGGAATTCTACTGAGATTACATAGTATCAGTGAGGAATTCTACTGATATCACATAGTATCAGTGAGGAATTCTACTGAGATTACATAGTATCAGTGAGGAATTCTACTGATATCACATAGTATCAGTGAGGAATTCTACTGATATTACATAGTATCAGTGAGGAATTCTACTGATATCACATAGTATCAGTGAGGAATTCTACTGATATTACATAGTATCAGTGAGGAATTCTACAGATATTACATAGTATCAGTGAGGAATTCTACTGATATTACATAGTATCAGTGAGGAATTCTACAGATATTACACAGTATCTGTTTAGAGTTCTACTGAGATTACATACTACAGTGTAGAATTATACTGATATCACATAGTATCAGTGAGGAATTCTACTGATATTACATAGTATCAGTGAGGAATTCTACTGATATCACATAGTATCAGTGAGGAATTCTACTGATATCACATAGTATCAGTGAGGAATTCTACTGATATTACATAGTATCTGTTTAGAGTTCTACTGAGATTACATACTACAGTGTAGAATTATACTGATATCACATAGTATCAGTGAGGAATTCTACTGATATTACATAGTATCAGTGAGGAATTCTACTGATATTACATAGTATCAGTGAGGAATTCTACTGATATCACATAGTATCAGTGAGGAATTCTACTGATATTACATAGTATCTGTTTAGAGTTCTACTGAGATTACATACTACAGTGTAGAATTATACTGATATCACATAGTATCAGTGAGGAATTCTACTGATATTACATAGTATCAGTGAGGAATTCTACTGATATTACATAGTATCAGTGAGGAATTCTACTGATATTACATAGTATCAGTGAGGAATTCTACTGATATTACATAGTATCTGTTTAGAGTTCTACTGAGATTACATACTACAGTGTAGAATTATACTGATATCACATAGTATCAGTGAGGAATTCTACTGATATTACATAGTATCAGTGAGGAATTCTTCTGATATTACATAGTATCAGTGAGGAATTCTACTGATATCACATAGTATCAGTGAGGAATTCTACAGATATCACATAGTATCAGTGAAGAATTCTACAGATATTACATAGTATCAGTGAGGAATTCTACTGATATCACATAGTATCAGTGAGGAATTCTTCTGATATCACATAGTATCAGTGAGGAATTCTACTGATATCACATAGTATCAGTGAGGAATTCTACTGATATCACATAGTATCAGTGAGGAATTCTACAGATATCACATAGTATCAGTGAGGAATTCTACTGATATCACATAGTATCAGTGAGGAATTCTACTGATATTACATAGTATCAGTGAGGAATTCTTCTGATATTACATAGTATCAGTGAGGAATTCTACTGATATTACATAGTATCAGTGAGGAATTCTACTGATATCACATAGTATCAGTGAGGAATTCTACTGATATTACATAGTATCAGTGAGGAATTCTACAGATATCACATAGTATCAGTGAGGAATTCTACTGATATTACATAGTATCAGTGAGGAATTCTACAGATATTACATAGTATCAGTGAGGAATTCTACAGATATTACATAGTATCAGTGAGGAATTCTACAGATATTACATAGTATCTGTTTAGAGTTCTACTGAGATTACATACTACAGTGTAGAATTCTACTGATATCACATAGTACATGGGTAGGGTTCTTCTGATACTAGACTGTGTAGAATTCTACTGATATTACATAGTATCAGTGAGGAATTCTACTGATATTACATAGTATCAGTGAGGAATTCTACTGATATTACATAGTATCAGTGAGGAATTCTACTGATATTACATAGTATCAGTGAGGAATTCTACTGATATTACATAGTATCTGTTTAGAGTTCTACTGAGATTACATACTACAGTGTAGAATTCTACTGATATCACATAGTACATGGGTAGGGTTCTTCTGATACTAGACTGTGTAGAATTCTACTGATATTACATAGTATCAGTGAGGAATTCTACTGATATCACATAGTATCAGTGAGGAATTCTACTGATATTACATAGTATCAGTGAGGAATTCTACTGATATTACATAGTATCAGTGAGGAATTCTACTGATATTACATAGTATCTGTTTAGAGTTCTACTGAGATTACATACTACAGTGTAGAATTCTACTGATATCACATAGTACATGGGTAGGGTTCTTCTGATACTAGACTGTGTAGAATTATACTGATATTACATAGTATCAGTGAGGAATTCTACTGATATCACATAGTATCAGTGAGGAATTCTACTGATATTACATAGTACCTGGGTAGGGTTAGAATTCTACTGATATCAGAAAGCATAGCTCTAGACATGATCTGCTGGTTATGTATCTATGAGGCTGATAGTTCATATTTATATATTACATCATCTATATCTATTACTTCTCATGGTATACTGTAATGATGGGGGTACAACTAAACAGCAAAGGAGGCTGATAGTTCATATTTATATATTACATCATCTATATCTATTACTTCTCATGGTATACTGTAATGATGGGGGTACAACTAAACAGCAAAGGAAAATAGGAAAGCTGACACAATTGCCAGCGGTTCTAACAGAACAGATCCTGTTATTTGATCAACATATATAGAAATTGCACTTTGGAGGGCAGTATCACAATTTAAATCTGTGGAAACTTGACTGCTGCTCAATCAATGGGTAAGATAACAGTTGTCATTACCCTCTATACATCATCATCATGATCACCCCATCAATCAGTTTACCTCTGTCCCATAAGGATCATAGAATCTCTTTAAAATTTGGAGAAGATCACTTAAAAATATCCACAAAAAGATAAAACATAAAAATGAGTCCACAAAGTGAACTACTGTTCTGCAGGTCTCTATATTCACTGAACAAAAGAAAGAATAGAAAATAAAAAATATTATGAGATGTAAAGAAGAGGCTACAACCATAGCATAACAACAGTGATCAGTCACACATAAGAGTGCTACAACCATAGCATAACAACAGTGATCAGTCACACATAAGAGTGCTACAACCATAGCATAACAACAGTGATCAGTCACACATAAGAGTGCTACAACCATAGCATAACAACAGTGATCAGTCACACATAAGAGTGCTACAACCATAGCATAACAACAGTGATCAGTCACACATAAGAGTGCTACAACCATAGCATAACAACAGTGATCAGTCACACATAAGAGTGCTACAACCATAGCATAACAACAGTGATCAGTCTCACATAAGAGTGCTACAACCATAGCATAACAACAGTGATCAGTCACACATAAGAGTGCTACTATCGCAACTCAATCAGCTTTATTATCAAGTCCCTGCAACAAAGAAAACAACTTAAAGACCATAATGAGCAATAATGAGTCTGATTTGACCTGCAGGAGACTATATGTAGATGGCAATAAAGATATGACGAATGGAGTGACTTCATGCAGGCCAATGAGCATATCCAGGAGTAGAAGGATACTACATTGGTAATCACATGACATCAGTGGTCAATGATGGTTCATCATTCCTATCCAGCAGCTCAACTTTTAACAGAGATATTTGTTGATCAGAAATCACTTAAATATGTGCAGTTAGAGGTATCCTAGAGAAAAATATAATTGTATAACCCCCTCCACTATCACATTGAGTGGCTTCTACAGATCACTTTTAATTGTATAACCCCTCCTCCACTATCACAATTATTGGCTTCTACAAATCACTTTTAACTTCTCTGCAGGATGATAAACTTAAACTAAGAGACCGTAAGTTGAAAAGGCATCAGCAGTATTAGCAAACCAAGTTTGGCTGCTACATCAAACCTCTAGTTTAAATCAAGTAATGATGAAGTGTCTAAGAAGTATAATTGAGACTGTCCCTTAATTTACCTGGGGTAGTGCCTATGCATTTTAACTGAGACTGTCCCTTAATTCACCTAGGGTAGTCCGTAGGAGTTTTAACTGACAATGTCCCTTAATTTACCTGGGGGAGTGCATAGGAGTTTTAACTGAGACTGTCCCTTAATTCACCTGGTGTAGTGCCTAAGAGTTTTATCTGAGACTGTCCCTTAATTCACCTGGTGTAGTGCCTACAGTATGAGTAGTAATTGAGACTGTCCCTTAATTCACCTGGAGTAGTGATTAGGACTTTTAATCAAGGCTGGAGCAATGCCTAGAAATTTCAACTGCGACTGTCTCTTTATTTACCTGGAGCAATGCCTAGGAGTTTTAACTGAGACTGCCCCTTCATTCACCTGGAGCTGTGCCCAGGAGTTCTAAGTGACAATGCTTCATAGTTAACCTGGGGTAGTCCTTATAAGTTGAGACTGTCCCTGAGACTGTCCATTTATTCACCTGGAGTAATGCCTAGGAGTTTTAACTGAGACTGTCCCTTCTTTCACCTGGAGCTGTGCCTAGGAGTTCTAAGTGACAATGCTTCATAGTTCACCTGGGGTAGTCGTTATAAGTTGAGACTGTCCCTGAGACTGTCCCTTTATTCACCTGGAATAATGCCTACAGTAGGAGTTTTAACTTAGACTGTCCCTTAATTCACCTGAAGCTGTGCCTAGGAGTTCTAAGTGACAATGCTTCATAGTTCACCTGGGGTAGTCCCTATGAGTTGAGACTGTCCCTGAGACTGTCCCTTAGTTCACCTGGAGTAATGCCAAGGAGTTCTAACTGAGACTGTCCCTTAATTCACCTGGAGTAATGCCTAGGAGTTTCAACTGAACTGTCTCTCTATTCTTCCTAACTAGGATGAGGATGATGACAATGATGTTGTTGTCGCTGAGGCTGTTGTGGAGGCTGCTTGCTGCTTCTGCAGATTTTCCTGAGCTTTGACTTTCTGCAAGACTTGGGCAAACCAGGAAGCTACATCAACCCTTGCAATCTCATACCTCTTGAAGAAACTGTGTTCCTGATAAAAATAATAGCAATAATAATAATGATAGCAATGGACGAGAAACAGTGGAATAGAGGGAGTGACATAGGAGGAGAGAGAGAGGAGGGAGTGTCACATGGTCAGTACATATAACATTCATCTTTCCAATGCCTGTAAACATGGATGAGGAAGGAGACAGAGGAATAGAGGGAGTGACATAGGAGGAGAGAGAGGAGGGAGTGTCACATGGTCAGTACATATAACATTCATCTTTCCAATGCCTGTAAGGATGGAAGTGACCATGGTAGAATGAATTTACTCTTTTATTAATGTTCTCTTGAAGAGAAGAGGGTGAGGAGGGTGAGGAGGGTGAGGAGGGTGAGGAGGGTGAGGAGGGTGAGGAGGGTGAGGAGGCGGAGGAGGAGGAGGAGGAGGAGGAGGAGGAGGAGGAGGAGGAGGAGGAGGAGGAGGAGGAGGAGGAGGAGGAGGAGGAGGAGGAGGAGGAGGAGGAGGAGGAGATGTAACATTAATCAGCTAACTGCTTTCTATCATGTTTTCTAGTTATTAGCTCTGAATAGATTTGAGATGATCATGGACAATAGGAATGATGAGCATCTTTCAAGTAATGCAATTGTACTGAACTTTCTTGTCATGGTTGATCCTTATATTATGGGTTGCTGACTGTCAGCATAATGCTTCCAGAAATCTAGTGATTGTTGCTGAATTAAGCATGCAGTGATAATCAAGTGCATGACTTTGAGAATCACAGAAACTGAAACATTTAATGCATCTTAGGACTAGAGTAACTTGTAAGAACAATCTACATACCATTAATTGTGGATATTTTGGTCTCTTCTGGTGATCTTTTGTTAGGCTGCAAAATGAAAAGAAATGTTCATTAAAGTTAACAAGACAATGATGTACCACACAAACTCTACTTTCTCTGGATAGCATATCAGATGCAAGTATAAGACAATAATGTACCACACAAACTCTACTTCTCTGGATAACATATCTGATGCTGGTATAATACAATGATGTACCACACAAACTCTACTTTCTCTGGTTAACATATCTGATGCTAGTATAAGACAATGATGTACCACACAAACTCTACTATCTCTGGATAACATATCTGATGCTGGTATAAGACAATGATGTACCACACAAACTCTACTTTCTCTGGATAGCATATCAGATGCAAGTATAAGACAATAATGTACCACACAAACTCTACTTCTCTGGATAACATATCTGATGCTGGTATAATACAATGATGTACCACACAAACTCTACTTTCTCTGGTTAATATATCTGATGCTGGTATAATACAATGATGTACCACACAAACTCTACTTTCTCTGGTTAATATATCTGATGCTGGTATAATACAATGATGTACCACACGAACTCTACTTTCTCTGGTTAATATATCTGATGCTAGTATAATACAATGATGTACCACACAAACTCTACTTTCTCTGGTTAATATATCTGATGCTGGTATAAGACAATGATGTACCACATGAACCCTACTTTCTCTGGTTAATATATCTGATGCTGGTATAATACAATGATGTACCACACAAACTCTACTTTCTCTGGTTAATATATCTGATGCTGGTATAATACAATGATGTACCACACGAACTCTACTTTCTCTGGTTAATATATCTGATGCTAGTATAATACAATGATGTACCACACAAACTCTACTTTCTCTGGTTAATATATCTGATGCTGGTATAATACAATGATGTACCACATGAACCCTACTTTCTCTGGTTAATATATCTGATGCTGGTATAATACAATGATGTACCACACAAACTCTACTTTCTCTGGATAACATATCTGATGCTGGTATAATACAATGATGTACCACATGAACTCTACTTTCTCTGGTTAAAATATCTGATGCTAGTATAAGACAATGATGTACCACACAAACTCTACTATCTCTGGATAACATATCTGATGCTAGTATAATACAATGATGTACCACATGAACTCTACTTTCTCTGGATAACATATCTGATGCTAGTATAATACAATGATGTACCACACAAACTCTACTTTCTCTGGATAACATATCTGATGCTAGTATAATACAATGATGTACCACATGAACTCTACTTTCTCTCGATAACATATCTGATGCTAGTATAATACAATGATGTACCACATGAACTCTACTTTCTCTGGATAACATATCTGATGCTGGTATAATACAATGATGTACCACACAAACTCTACTATCTCTGGATAACATATCTGATGCTGGTATAATACAATGATGTACCACATGAACCCTACTTTCTCTGGATAATATATACCGTATCTGATGCTAGTATAAGACAATGATGTACCATACGAACTCTACTTTCTCTGGATAATATATCTGATGCTAGTATAAGACAATGATGTACCACACAAACTCTACTTTCTCTGGTTAACATATCTGATGCTAGTATAATACAATGATGTAGGGCAGGTCCAAGCTATTTGCACTGTGATGTACGGGACATTTCAGAGACTTAAATGTGTCTAAAAGTTATAAAAAATCTATTTTCCAGAAACTTTTTCAGGTTTTCATATTTGTTATTGCTGCTACTGTACTGTATTACAAACTCATGAAGATTTCCTACACTTGCTTTAATTAGGTCCCATCTTAATTAATGTACAGTGTGACGTACGGGACCAGAGAAATTTGTGTTTTTTTTACTAAAGAGCAAAGCTGAAATCGCTCTGAAATTAGGAGGGCAGTGATCAAGCTGTTATAACTAGTGAATAGCCTAACCTTCCAAGGGCTAAGCTGTAACATATTAGAAAAAATTATGAAGCCATTCCAGTTCAGTGATTACACAAATGAAAATTGTCCTGTGACGTACGGGACATGTGACGTACGGGACAATTTGTCCAAATAAAAATTGACTATGAAAACTCATATTTTTATTTCTGAATATACCATAACAAGCTGATTTCTACATAAAAACATTGATTTGGATATGCCAGAACAATGTCATTGGTAATTTCATGCCATATTTCCTTCTTTCTGGGATCGAAAAGAGCAGTGACTGTACTTGTGAGTTCATTCCACTACATAAAACATGGAATGCATAAAGTATAAATCTACTCTACACATTCATCAAATACTCATAACATCAATTCTAGCTTTGTTAGACCACAAATGATTCAAGATGCAAAGTTTTGGTGCAAAACTGTTTTGGTATATACTGTGCAACACTGTATCATACTCCCCACTTTTGACCCTGAAGTTGAAATATGATCCATCCCATTCAAAACATATCAAAATCTCCACAGTAACGTCCACATAATGTCCATCTATGAACTAGTACAAGAAAGAAAACTCTATAGACCTAATACTGGTTACCAGACCAAATACTCATAACATCAATTCTAGCTTTGTTAGACCACAAATGATTCAAGATGCAAAGTTTTGATGCAAAACTGTTTCGGTATATACTGTACAACACTGTATCATACTCCCCACTATTGACCCTGAAGTTTATGATCCATCCCATTCAAAACATACCAAAATGTCCACAGTAACGTCCACATAATGTCCATCTATGAAACTAGTAACAGAAAGAAAACTCTATAGACCTAACACTGATTATTGAACAAACTCATGAGTGATTGTCCTCTGCAAAAATTGGGAGAGCGAAACTCTACACTTGTAACTAAAAATCTCAATGTCTACTATCTAAGTTCAGGACACAAGAACATTGTTGCACCTGTAGTCATGATAGTCACACTTCACAATAGGCCTACGACATGTTGAAATGCAAACTCAACATTCTTGAAGTCGTCTTCATTCAATGTCAATGTTGAATAGCATTGTAGATGATTCTGTATCCCACACACACACAATTGACTTCCCGATAGTTTATTGAACAACACCTGGGCTGTTGGTGGTCATCGGTCAATAGTTTATTTGAAGCCATGATGTGCTCTTCAGGCATGCAGGGATTATTAGTTGCAACTACCATCTTTCAACAAAATAAATTTGTAAGCATTGGAAGGTTTCCAGTAGAGGTCCCCATTGGAGCCCATGCATGTTTATTATGTATAAATACAGGGTTTCCCCCACACTATGTGCCGTACGTCACATTTTGTCACATACGTCACCTTTTTAATTTTGATAATTAGATTTGCTGTGAATATTATTTCAAATTTTTTGGGATGGATTTTGTGAACAATGTTCTTAATTAGAACTTTACAGAATATCACCAAAAAAAAAATTGTTCCTCCATATCAAAACTTGAAAAAAGTGCTGAAAATTGTGACGTACGGGACATCAGTATTTGGACACTAGCTAATTAGCATATTTAATTGATGAACCCCCAAACATAATATGTCAAAATTATTGGAAGGAAGGGTGTATCATGTCCCACATAACTTATATTCAATAAGTTCATATTGCTGGCAGGGAAATAGGATTCCAAATGTCCCGTACGTCACACTGCAAATTGAATTTATGCAAATTAGCCGGCTGTAATTGTTCGAATAGGCAAAACAAATAAAAAAAATTGTGAAAATCTGAAACTTCAATAATTCAGCTTTAACATGACACCACATTTAGGGTGCTTCAGTAAAGTTTAAAATTTGGCTTCTAGGGATACAATAGCTTGGACCTGCCCTGTACCACATGAACTCTACTTTCTCTGGATAACATATCTGATGCTGGTATAATACAATGATGTACCACACAAACTCTACTTTCTCTGGATAATATATCTGATGCTAGTATAAGACAATGATGTACCACACAAACTCTACTTTCTCTGGATAACATATCTGATGCTGGTATAATACAATGATGTACCACACAAACTCTACTTTCTCTGGATAATATATCTGATGCTAGTATAAGACAATGATGTACCACACAAACTCTACTTTCTCTGGTTAATATATCTGATGCTGGTATAAGACAATGATGTACCACACAAACTCTACTTTCTCTGGTTAATATATCTGATGCTAGTATAAGACAATGATGTACCACACAAACTCTACTTTCTCTGGATAAAATATCTGATGCTAGTATAATACAATGATGTACCACACAAACTCTACTTTCTCTGGTTAATATATCTGATGCTAGTATAATACAATGATGTACCACACAAACTCTACTTTCTCTGGTTAATATATCTGATGCTAGTATAATACAATGATGTACCACACAAACTCTACTTTCTCTGGTTAACATATCTGATGCTGGTATAAGACAATGATGTACCACACAAACTCTACTTTCTCTGGATAACATATCTGATGCTAGTATAATACAATGATGTACCACACAAACTCTACTTTCTCTGGATAACATATCTGATGCTGGTATAAGACAATGATGTACCACATGAACTCTACTTTCTCTGGTTAATATATCTGATGCTGGTATAAGACAATGATGTACCACATGAACTCTACTTTCTCTGGTTAATATATCTGATGCTAGTATAAGACAATGATGTACCACACGAACTCTACTTTCTCTGGTTAATATATCTGATGCTAGTATAATACAATGATGTACCACACGAACTCTACTTTCTCTGGTTAATATATCTGATGCTGGTATAAGACAATGATGTACCACACAAACTCTACTTTCTCTGATTAATATATCTGATGCTAGTATAAGACAATGATGTACCACACGAACTCTACTTTCTCTGGTTAATATATCTGATGCTAGTATAATACAATGATGTACCACACGAACTCTACTTTCTCTGGTTAATATATCTGATGCTAGTATAATACAATGATGTACCACACAAACTCTACTTTCTCTGATTAATATATCTGATGCTAGTATAAGACAATGATGTACCACACAAACTCTACTTTCTCTGATTAATATATCTGATGCTGGTATAAGACAATGATGTACCACACAAACTCTACTTTCTCTGGATAATATATCTGATGCTAGTATAAGACAATGATGTACCACATGAACTCTACTTTCTCTGGTTAATATATCTGATGCTAGTATAAGACAATGATGTACCACATGGACTCTACTTTCTCTGGATTACATATCTGATGTTAATATCAAAATAATCTTTTGTCAAGCTGGCAGAAAGAAACTAGATCAATGGATCCATGAAAGTCCTTCAACATAAACTAGTACTGTTTGTGAGTTACTTCAACATAAACTGCATAAACTTCAACATAAACAGTTAGTACTGTTTGTGAGTTGCACAGACTTCAAGATGGGGTATTGATTGATGACATCATCAATGTTTTAGCCTGGCAGCTTGATGGATGGACAGATTTCTTCTTCTTCTTCCTGATTGATTCAGGCAATGATTGGCATTGTATGGATACGATCTTAGCAGCAGTAAGATTAAGAACCTTACTACTGAGGGACAATGTCATGACAATCTTCATGATTATGATTTCTACTTAAGTACTGTCTACTTAAGTACTGTCTACTTAAGTACTGTAATCAATTGTGTGGAAGACCTGAAATGTTTCACACATAGCTTAAAGTCACATCAATGTTTTCATTCCACTACCTTTCATTCTATAGATAACTGGGAACCATTAAACCAACAGGCTTAGTGATTCCTATGGTCATTGTGGAATACACCTTCAAGGCACTGAGAATGCAGTCTAAGAAGTCTAAAGTGTTCACCTTTCCCAGCTCTTACCATTGGTTAATATGTCTTCTGCTAAATTCTGATGTTAAAACAAAGTATGCCCAAACATAGGTTATGGCAAATACGGCTTAACCTACACCTTAAACATATCAATCAAGTAGCTCAAGGTGGACACTGTAACCGCCATGTACCTAAAGGACAGACATACAAAATATGTGTTCCATTTCAGGAAACTAAGGGTGCTTAGAATTGAACTCAATATTTTGTTTTGCTCCTCCATATACTTGCCAGAACTAAAAGAAAACCTGAGTTATATCAAGATGAGAGATTCACTACAAGAAGCCATTACAAAAGAAGAAAACAAAAGAGTCTGTCATAAAATAGAGTAATTGGCAAGAATGTCCTTATAGGTTTTCTATTAGCATAAATGGATTAATAGCTTCAAGAGAAAAACAAGAGAAAAACAGCCAGTTAACGAACACATATAATTTTTTTCACACCCAACCCCCCCCCCAACCTCCCAACAGTAGGGTTGCTTCCTTCGGCAACTTGACACAGCTTGAATGATGAATTTTATTAGCCTTCAAATAGAAATTAAATATTATTTACCAATATTCAGCTATTATCCATGCATGCTTCAGGGATTTTAGGCATATGTAAGCAGGAGGAGGGCAAGCATACTATTAAATACAAACACATAGCACATAAATGGAAAAAAGAAGCTATTTCCTAAAATTAAAATCATTAAATAAAACACTTGAGTGGTGATGCATAAACAGAGACCTGACATCTTGACTATTGTAAAATGGAATAGTATAATTGCAAGTACAGGCAATCTCCCAATGTTAATGCAATCAGTTCATACAGTATAGTACACATGTTGGTACAATACTAACATAGTCACTGAGTACTAGGTAATATTGTTAACATGGAATAGTTAATCTACAATTGCAAGTAGACAATCTCCCATCAATGCAATCAGTTCATACAGTATAGTACACACGTTAGTAAAATACAAACATAGTCACTGAGTACTAGGTAATATTGTTAACATGGAATAGTTATCTACAATTGCAAGTAGACAATCTCCCATCAATGCAATCAGTTCATACAGTATAGTACACATGTTGGTACAATACTAACATAGTCACTGAGTACTAGGTAATATTGTTAACATGGAATAGTTATCTACAATTGCAAGTAGACAATCTCCCATCAATGCAATCAGTTCATACAGTATAGTACACATGTTGGTACAATACTAACATAGTCACTGAGTACTAGGTAATATTGTTAACATGGAATAGTTATCTACAATTGCAAGTAGACAATCTCCCATCAATGCAATCAGTTCATACAGTATAGTACACATGTTGGTACAATACTAACATAGTCACTGAGTACTAGGTAATATTGTTAACATGGAATACTGTAGTTAATCTTCAATTGCAAGTAGACAATCTCCCATCAATGCAATCAGTTCATACAGTATAGTACACATGTTAGTACAATATTAACATAGTCACTGATTACTAGGTAATATTGTTAACATGGAATAGTTATCTACAATTGCAAGTAGACAATCTCCCATCAATGCAATCAGTTCATACAGTATAGTACACATGTTGGTACAATACTAACATAGTCACTGAGTACTAGGTAATATTGTTAACATGGAATAGTTATCTACAATTGCAAGTAGACAATCTCCCATCAATGCAATCAGTTCATACAGTATAGTACACATGTTGGTACAATACTAACATAGTCACTGAGTACTAGGTAATATTGTTAACATGGAATACTGTAGTTAATCTTCAATTGCAAGTAGACAATCTCCCATCAATGCAATCAGTCCATACAGTATAGTACACATGTTGGTACAATACTAACATAGTCACTGAGTACTAGGTAATATTGTTAACATGGAATAGTTATCTACAATTGCAAGTAGACAATCTCCCATCAATGCAATCAGATGATACAGTATAGTACACATGTTGGTACAATACTAACATAGTCACTGAGTACTAGGTAATGTCACTTATACGATAAGCTTAAAACAACTAAACGTTGATAGTAACACCACCTAACCATGCAATACAAAATTTTTACCTGATTTTGCATCTATTATCATGTCTACTATTTCCACACTTGTAATCCATACATAACACACACAGGTATCAATAGCTCCGAACTCTTACCAGGACTTGTAATCCATACATAACACACACAGTTATCAATAGCTCCGAACTCTTACCAGGACATGTAATCCATACATAACACACACAGGTATCAATAGCTCCGAACTCTTACCAGGACATGTAATCCATACATAACACACACAGGTATCAATAGCTCCGAACTCTTACCAGGACATGTAATCCATACATAACACACACAGGTATCAATAGCTCCGAACTCTTACCAGGACTTGTAATCCATACATAACACACACAGGTATCAATAGCTCCGAACTCTTACCAGGACTTGTAATCCATACATAACACACACAGTTATCAATAGCTCCGAACTCTTACCAGGACTTGTAATCCATACATAACACACACAGGTATCAATAGCTCCGAACTCTTACCAGGACTTGTAATCCATACATAAAACACACAGTTATCAATAGCTCCGAACTCTTACCAGGACTTGTAATTCATACATAACACACACAGTTATCAATAGCTCCGAACTCTTACCAGGACTTGTAATCCATACATAAAACACACAGTTATCAATAGCTCCAAACTCTTACCAGGACTTGTAATCCATACATAACACACACAGGTATCGATAGCTCCGAACTCTTACCAGGACTTGTAATTCATACATAACACACACAGTTATCAATAGCTCCAAACTCTTACCAGGACTTGTAATCCATACATAACACACACAGGTATCAATAGCTCCTAACTCTTACCAGGACTTGTAATTCATACATAAAACACACAGTTATCAATAGCTCCGATCTCTTTAACACACAGTTATCAATAGCTCCGATCTCTTACCAGGACATGTAATCCATACATAACACACACAGGTATCAATAGCTCCGAACTCTTACCAGGACTTGTAATCCATACATAACACACACAGGTATCAATAGCTCCTAACTCTTACCAGGACTTGTAATTCATACATAAAACACACAGTTATCAATAGCTCCGATCTCTTTAACACACAGTTATCAATAGCTCCGATCTCTTACCAGGACATGTAATCCATACATAACACACACAGGTATCAATAGCTCTGAACTCTTACCAGGACTTGTAATTCATACATAACACACACAGTTATCAATAGCTCCGAACTCTTACCAGGACTTGTAATTCATACATAAAACACACAGTTATCAATAGCTCCGAACTCTTACCAGGACTTGTAATTCATACATAACACACACAGTTATCAATAGCTCCGAACTCTTACCAGGACTTGTAATCCATACATAAAACACACAGTTATCAATAGCTCCAAACTCTTACCAGGACTTGTAATCCATACATAACACACACAGGTATCGATAGCTCCGAACTCTTACCAGGACTTGTAATTCATACATAACACACACAGTTATCAATAGCTCCAAACTCTTACCAGGACTTGTAATTCATACATAAAACACACACAGGTATCAATAGCTCCGATCTCTTTAACACACAGTTATCAATAGCTCCGATCTCTTACCAGGACATGTAATCCATACATAACACACACAGGTATCAATAGCTCCGAACTCTTACCAGGACTTGTAATCCATACATAACACACACAGGTATCAATAGCTCCGAACTCTTACCAGGACTTGTAATCCATACATAACACACACAGGTATCAATAGCTCCAAACTCTTACCAGGACTTGTAATTCATACATAACACACACAGGTATCAATAGCTCTGAACTCTTACCAGGACATGTAATCCATACATAACACACACAGGTATCAATAGCTCCGAACTCTTACCAGGACTTGTAATCCATACATAACACACACAGGTATCAATAGCTCCGAACTCTTACCAGGACTTGTAATCCATACATAACACACACAGGTATCAATAGCTCCGAACTCTTACCAGGACTTGTAATCCATACATAAAACACACAGGTATCAATAGCTCCAAACTCTTACCAGGACTTGTAATTCATACATAACACACACAGGTATCAATAGCTCTGAACTCTTACCAGGACATGTAATCCATACATAACACACACAGTTATCAATAGCTCCGAACTCTTACCAGGACTTGTAATCCATACATAACACACACAGGTATCAATAGCTCCAAACTCTTACCAGGACTTGTAATTCATACATAACACACAGTTATCAATAGCTCCGAACTCTTACCAGGACATGTAATCCATACATAACACACACAGGTATCAATAGCTCTGAACTCTTACCAGGACATGTAATCCATACATAACACACACAGGTATCAATAGCTCTGAACTCTTACCAGGACATGTAATCCATACATAACACACACAGGTATCAATAGCTCCGAACTCTTACCAGGACTTGTAATCCATACATAACACACACAGGTATCAATAGCTCCGAACTCTTACCAGGACTTGTAATCCATACATAACACACACAGGTATCAATAGCTCCGAACTCTTACCAGGACTTGTAATTCATACATAACACACACAGGTATCAATAGCTCCGAACTCTTACCAGGACATGTAATTCATACATAAAACACACAGTTATCAATAGCTCCGAACTCTTACCAGGACTTGTAATCCATACATAACACACACAGGTATCAATAGCTCCGAACTCTTACCAGGACTTATAATTCATACATAAAACACACAGTTATCAATAGCTCCAAACTCTTACCAGGACTTGTAATCCATACATAACACACACAGTTATCAATAGCTCCGAACTCTTACCAGGACTTGTAATTCATACATAAAACACACAGTTATCAATAGCTCCAAACTCTTACCAGGACTTGTAATCCATACATAACACACACAGGTATCAATAGCTCCGAACTCTTACCAGGACTTGTAATTCATACATAACACACACAGGTATCAATAGCTCCAAACTCTTACCAGGACTTGTAATTCATACATAAAACACACAGTTATCAATAGCTCCGATCTCTTTAACACACAGTTATCAATACCTCCTAACTCTTACCAGGACTTGTAATCCATACATAACACACACAGTTATCAATACCTCCTAACTCTTACCAGGACTTGTAATTCATACATAAAACACACAGTTATCAATAGCTCCGAAATCTTACCAGGACTGAATGAAATGATGAAAGTCCAAAGAAAATCCCCTGTTGGGAGGAAGTCGAGGTGGGTCTTGCTCCAGAACACAAGCTAAAACTTCAAATTCATTTCTGCAGTGTTTGAAGGGAAATTCTAACGTTGCTAGCTCTACCTGCAATTCAATGGGAAAAAGACTACATGAAAACTATTGAAATGAGTTTAAAATATATAAATATATGAGTTTATAAGTCTACAGCTTAGTGATTCCTTGCCACAAAACAGAAGGGTTCCTCATTAAGTTCAATCTACAGTTATGAAGATTATCCAAGCTCCAATTTGAGAGTTATTGCATTTTCGAGGTTTTAAGACTTTGACTTCTATTGACCACTAATGACCTGTGCCTTCACAAACCGCTCTATGTTCCTTTCATTTAAGGTGTATGTACATATAACATATGACGTAGGTACTGGGTCTACAAGGTTGTAAGCCTTGGTCTATGTTGACCTCAAATGACCTTTGACGTTACATATGAAACAAAGAGCTTCTTGTCATTATTATGGGGAATCTACATACAACACTGGAAGTTGATTCAAGCTTCACCTTTGGATTTATTGCATTTAGAAATTTTAAAGACTATGACCTCTATTAATCTAACATGACTGTCTACCTCCACAACAAGTAGTTTCTTGTACAAGTTATACTTACTAAGATGGATCTATATACAAGGTAAGAAGTTAATGCAGGCTTTATTTTCTAGTTATCATTAGAAGGGTTGTGGACTTTGACCTCTGATCAGAATGTAACGCCAGTAGAGTTCTTGCACTAAGATGATGGTACATATCAAGTATGAGATTCATCCAAGCTTTTATTTTGAGCCATCATGCATACAAGGCTTTATATTTTGGCCAATGTACCTTAAGTGACCTTTGACCTCCAAAAATTTCAATATGAATCTTGTACTCATCAAGGGAGATCTACATACCAAGTATGAAGTTCAGCCAAGCTGCACCTCTTGAGTCGTATTGTATGAGGTTTTTATGACCATGTACAGGCCTGGTGTAATCTAAATTTCTCTTTAAGGAAATTTTGGCAGTTGCATGGACTAATTATGTAATCACAATAACTCATGGTGATAATTCTTCATTAAAAGAAGAAGGTTAGCTGTTCTTGATTAGTGTATGACTAGAGAAATATTAGTGCAGGATACGCATAGCATTACAATCAGACATGCTACCTAAACTATGTAGACCTCATTCAGACATGCTAACTGAGCCTGATTTTCCAGAAGTTAAAGAATATAACAATAAATAGGGAAATAGATACACTTCTTTGTTTGGTCTGAGTTTTGTGTACATGAGTACAGTATTTCTCAAGATAATGGCTGTGTGAGACTTGTTACTGAGGATCTAGTATTGTGGCTACCTATATCCTCAGACATGTTCCACATAGCAACTACATTGAGTTTAAGAGTACAGCACTAAAAAATTATAAAATATAATTAAACACATCGGTGTATCATAACTGTCAGATTTATGTAAGTATAATACCCTAATACGTGTGTTGCAAAGATAAAGTTCTACAAATAATAATATTACTGAAATTTATGTGAAGCTGTTGAAACTGATCTTTGAGGGTCGAATGAAAACATGTAAATTAAAGCTGTTTATGTTATAGTTATGACATATTGCCATTATGTACAATGTACTCATTGTTTGGTCTCTTGAAAAGTGTTTTCCAAACTTGGCATGTCTGCTCATTGATTACACAACTGGTGCAGCTTGGCTACATTTATGAAAAAAACACAAAAGTAACAGGAGTGTCCGCTGGTACCCGGTACTCTATGCTATAATATAATAACAATATAACAGCAGTGTCGGCTGGTACCCGGTACTCAATGCAATGATGAAAAACAATGTAACAGCTGTGTCTGCTGGTACCCGGTACTCGATGCAATAAAAAAAATGTAACAGGAGTGTCAGCTGGTACCCGGTACTCGATGCAATAATATAAAACAATGTAACAGCAGTGTCTGCTGGTACCAGGTACTCGATGCAATAATATAAAACAATGTAACAGCAGTGTCTGCTGGTACCCGGTACTCGATGCAATAATATAAAACAATGTAACAGCAGTGTCTGCTGGTACCAGGTACTCGATGCAATAATATAAAACAATGTAACAGCAGTGTCTGCTGGTACCCGGTACTCGATGCAATAATATAAAACAATGTAACAGCAGTGTCTGCTGGTACCAGGTACTCGATGCAATAATATAAAAACAAGAGCATCAATGATGCAGTATCTCAATACTGGAAGTTCTAATTTCGATTCCTAATTTCATATCTTTGCTCTGTCTTTACAATCATCAATATCAATCATGGTACAACAAATATAGAACTTGCATTTACACTACTTTGCCACGAATAGTCTCTGCAGGTTACATTTTATCCTGCGAGTGTTGCCTTTAGCGCTCATTGCCTGTTTGTCGAGAGAACAGCGTTGCAAGGTTTAGTAATGTCATAGAATATTTAAGAACTTGTTTTTTATGTGGTATCCTTCATCATGGGTCAGTCTCTGTTGCACTTTTTGGTCATATAGTTTGACGTCAATGACAACGGCCAAATTAGAAGAGGCGAACAACTCAACCATATTCTAGATGCCCGCCTTGAGAAAGCTAGGCTTATCGACCTACTGTATGTTACTGTAGACTGTAGTGGTGACTACCATCAAAACTGTGTCCACTTCCAAGTATCAAAACAACCCACGTTTTACCATCTCAATTTTTCTGACATGAAGATTTCATGGATTTATGACTTGGAAAAAATAATGTACAAGAAGATTACAAGTTTTTAATTGAAAGTGATGGGTGGCCTCCTCCTCCCCTAATAGCCACCCCAGTTCCTCTCCATTTTAGTATTTTCTTTTAATTCTTTGTGTATTTGATGTCAAACATCACAGGTTCAAAAGAAAGCTAAACATACTTCTTATAACCTTATACATCTCATATCCTTATAAATAAAACATTAACCTTATACAATTTTTATAGTCTCATAAAAGTTGTGATGCTATGGCCGGCTCCTCTTTTATACGTACCCCAGTGAAAATAAAATGTGATAGATTCTTATATTTGATTTTAATTCCTTTTTTTTGGGGGGGGGAGGGGGTTATAGAAATATACCAAACAAGCTGTTAGTTCATAATGATTGAAAACAATGTAACAAACAGCAGTGTCGGCTGGTAACCAGCAGTCTATGCAATAAAATAAAAACAATGTAACAGCAGTGTCGGCTGGTAACCAGCAGTCAATGCAATAAAATAAAAACAATGTAACAGCAGTGTCGGCTGGTACCCGGTACTCGATGCAATAAAATAAACACAATGTAACAGCAGTGTCGGCTGGTAACCAGTAGTCTATGCAATAAAATAAAAACAATGTAACAGCAGTGTCGGCTGGTACCCGGTACTCTATGCAATACAATAAAAACAATGTAACAGCAGTGTCGGCTGGTACCCGGTACTCGATGCAATAAAATAAAAACAATGTAACAGCAGTGTCGGCTGGTAACCAGTAGTCTATGCAATAAAATAAAACAATGTAACAGCAGTGTCGGCTGGTACCCGGTACTCGATGCAATAATATAAAACAATGTAACAGCAGTGTCTGCTGGTACCCGGTACTCTATGCAATAATATAAAACAATGTAACAGCAGTGTCGGCTGGTAACCGGTAGTCTATGCAATAAAATAAAACAATGTAACAGCAGTGTCGGCTGGTAACCAGTAGTCTATGCAATAAAATAAAACAATGTAACAGCAGTGTCGGCTGGTACCCGGTACTCTATGCAATAAAATAAAACAATGTAACAGCTGTGTCGGCTGGTACCCGGTACTCTATGCAATAAAATAAAACAATGTAACAGCAGTGTCGGCTGGTACCCGGTACTCTATGCAATAAAATAAAACAATGTAACAGCAGTGTCTGCTGGTACCCGGTACTCTATGCAATAATATAAAACAATGTAACAGCAGTGTCGGCTGGTACCCGGTACTCGATGCAATGACAATCTAACCAGTGATGAGTCATCAGTAAGAGACATTTAGCTTCTCCAATGACTGCAGTGACGGTTACATTCCCTTGACTTTCCAACACCCGTCAAAAACAATCACAAACAATGTCAGTGTCTGTGAAGATATGGTCCCTTGACATTACATTACTTAGTACTAGTTTATTTCAACATGGTTCAAACCAATCTTGGTCATTTTGGCTCACACTATCTCCACTGTCCAAGTACTAGCTGATCAACAGTATTACTAAATCTAACAAGTTTGTTGATAGAGGACCTTTCAAGCTCTTCAATATACCTTATAATAACTCACCCCAGGCAGGAAATTTCAAGGTGAACGTGAGGAAGCAGAAGTGAAATTTTGAATAAGCCCCTTGTAACAAAAGTACCCATCAATACATGTATCATTTGTATTGAATAATTCCATCCCAACTTCTTACATGTCATAGGCTAATGGAAGCTCTAGGACAAAGCTTCTAGAAAAGGAATAATGAAGCTAAGTGAAATGAGGTCCACCAAAGGTAAATAGTATATAAGAAAATGCAACCAAGGAAAAAGTACTGATTTACATCAGAGTACTCTACTGTGGCTGAGACATGAAGAATAACCTTGGAAATGAATTGAATTTATCGCCACAATCGGAAATTTGGCTTACAAAGGTCCTAAAAAAAAGTAATAGTATAAGTATCAATAGACTGCGATACACATACAGTAATACAAAGATATATACAGCAAGTCCTATAAATAAGAAACTTATCTTCTCACTTGTGAATTAAATATATGGATAGAATTAGGCACAAATGAGTATCTGTAGCGGGCCCTAAGTGTACCTGGTGGGCATAAACGCAATCCAGAGCGGTTGTAACTGTAGTGCTCAAAAAAAGGGTGTGTTGGGACTTGCATGATTTGTTTCTCTTTATTGCTGACCCTCTCATGATACAAGCACTCTAACGAAGGTAAGTGAGCACTGATTACCCACTGAGCAACTCTTCTAGATTGCTCAAGCATCTTCACATCGATTCTTGTAACATTGGCAAAGAAACAAATTATGTTATACATCATAACACTTTGAATGAGGGATTTATAGAACAAGGTCATGATTGTTTTATCCACTCTGAGGTTCTTTAGTTTTCTCACAAAATATTTGCTTTCTTATGTACAATTGTGGCATTACTAGACCAGTCAATTTTGTTACTCAGCATGGTTCCTAAATACTTATATTTATCTACTTGTTCCCATGCACAGTTGCATTCTTTTTCTTGGGGACGGGTATTACTCATGACGTTTTCCACAGTAGTGGAATTGAGCCGATGTCTAAAGAACATTGAAAGAGGTTTGTGAAAATCCTGCCCAGTTCAGTTTTGCAGAGTTTAAGGATCTTATTGCATAAACCATCAGGGCCTTGGGCTTTGTTGGTTTTCAATGATCCAAACAATACACTAACTTCATGTTCAGTTAAGTAAACCATTTTCCATTAATTCACTAATCAACCCACTCATAACTACATTGTTCTCAGTTGTAAAGTCCTTTTGAAATCTGCTAAAAATTCACTCAATTCTTCCACGAAGGATTGTGTGACCTCTGACCAGGGGGTCAGAGACGTCTGCTTGTATGCAGTCAGCATTTGCATTTTTTTCAAGGAACTAGGAGAATTATTTTCAGCAAAGTTTCTTTCTAATTTGTCTAAGTTGTATGTTTGTTTACATTCTTTGACTTTACGTTTGATGCACTTCTGTACCTCTTTCAACTTTGTTTTGTTACCTTCCATCAGCTTTGTCCCTTTCGTTGAGTAAATCTCTAAGTTCTTTTGTGACCACGGATTATTATTCAGATACATCTTGTAGGTCTGAAGAGGGATGATTGTGTCGACACAGAATTTAACATAGCTATTGACAATGTCCGTTGCCTCGTCAAGTGAATTAGAGAACAATAGATCCCAGTCGGTGGTATCCAGGGTGGTATCAGGGTGGCTCGCAGCTCATCTGTTGCTGCCTCTGTTCAAGCGTACCGTCTCTTAGTTACCGCCGACTTCTTTTCAGCTTCTGCTTATATGGCAGTAGCAGCTGGACATTTCTGTGATCAGAATTTCAGAGCTGATGGCAAGGCTGTGTACGCTTTAGGGATATTCCCATAACACATGTTGAGAATGGCATCATTCCTTGTTGGTAAGTCAACATATAGTTCATAAGTTGGCATTACGTTGTTAAGGCGGCACTGTTTGAAGTCCCCCATTATAAATATCGGAGCTTTGGGCGACAAATTGGCGAGTTCATGGGCCTTTTCAGCAATTTTTGTCACTAGCTGCTGTAATATCTGCTCGTGACTGAATGTACACCACGGTAACAAATACTTGGGGAAACTCCTGGGAAAGTAGAAGGGGCGGGGTCCCACGGTGACAGGTTCAATGTCTGGTGTACAAAGAGTATGTTTTACAGACCAGTTCAGGCACCATATTTTATTATTGTACAACCATATACCCCCTCCTTTGGTTTGCCAGATTCTCCAGTTCTGTCTGCCCTAACTAGATTGAATTGTGTAATTTCGATGGCACTAGCTGGGATATTATCGGTCAGCCATGTTTCAGTGAAGGCCATTAAGCATGAGTCCCGATATTCATTCATGTATCTTGTCAATGCTTCTAGTTCCTCCATCTTATTGTGCATTTCCGAGAATAATTGTAAGGAGTGGTGGTTTTGTTCCCCTTTTTCTGACCGAGTCTTGATACCACCCCTCTTACCGAGTCTTGATACCACCCCTCTTACCGAGTCTTGATACCACCCCTCTTACCGAGTCTTGATACCACCCCTCTTACCGAGTCTTGATACCACCCCTCTTACCGAGTCTTGATACCACCCCTCTTACCGAGTCTTGATACCACCCCTCTTACCGAGTCTTGATACCACCCCTCTTACCGAGTCTTGATACCACCCCTCTTACCGAGTCTTCATACCACTCCTCTTACCGAGTCTTGATACCACTCCTCTTACCGAGTCTTGATACCACCCCTCTTACCGAGTCTTGATACCACCCCTCTTACCGAGTCTTGATACCACTCCTCTTACCGAGTCTTGATACCACCCCTCTTACCGAGTCTTGATACCACCCCTCTTACCGAGTCTTGATACCACCCCTCTTACCGAGTCTTGATACCACCCCTCTTACCGAGTCTTGATACCACCCCTCTTATCCAGTCTTGATACCACCCCTCTTACCGAGTCTTGATACCACCCCTCTTACCGAGTCTTGATACCACCCCTCTTATCCAGTCTTGATACCACCCCTCTTACCGAGTCTTGATACCACCCCTCGTATCCAGTCTTGATACCACCCCTCTTACCGAGTCTTGATACCACCCCTCTTATCCAGTCTTGATACCACCCCTCTTATCCAGTCTTGATACCACCCCTCTTACCGAGTCTTGATACCACCCCTCGTATCCAGTCTTGATACCACCCCTCTTACCGAGTCTTGATACCACCCCTCTTATCCAGTCTTGATACCACCCCTCTTATCCAGTCTTGATACCACCCCTCTTATCCAGTCTTGATACCACCCCTCTTATCCAGTCTTGATACCACCCCTCTTACCGAGTCTTGATACCACCCCTCTTACCGAGTCTTGATACCACCCCTCTTATCCAGTCTTGATACCACCCCTCTTACCCCTCTTACCGAGTCTTGATACCACCCCTCTTATCCAGTCTTGATACCACCCCTCTTACCGAGTCTTGATACCACCCCTCTTATCCAGTCTTGATACCACCCCTCTTACCGAGTCTTGATACCACCCCTCTTACCGAGTCTTGATACCACCCCTCTTATCCAGTCTTGATACCACCCCTCTTACCGAGTCTTGATACCACCCCTCTTACCGAGTCTTGATACCACCCCTCTTACCGAGTCTTGATACCACCCCTCTTACCGAGTCTTGATACCACCCCTCTTATCCAGTCTTGATACCACCCCTCTTACCCCTCTTACCGAGTCTTGATACCACCCCTCTTATCCAGTCTTGATACCACCCCTCTTACCGAGTCTTGATACCACCCCTCTTATCCAGTCTTGATACCACCCCTCTTACCGAGTCTTGATACCACCCCTCTTACCGAGTCTTGATACCACCCCTCTTATCCAGTCTTGATACCACCCCTCTTACCGAGTCTTGATACCACCCCTCTTACCGAGTCTTGATACCATTTTTTTTTTATTACCATTTTTTTTTGTCTTAGTCAATGGTTAAGGTCTACTTTTTATAGTAATAAATTTTACTGATAAAAATTAATCAATTTTGTAGTTACAATTTATACAGGAAAAACAGCTTACAACTGTCAATTAGCTGGGTATCAGAAGTTGCTTGGAAGGTGTACAGTACTATGTCTGGAAGAGGGGAATGTAGTACTTTACATACACAGTTGCTGTGGCGATGGATTGAAGGTTTAAATTTGATTACTTTCACTGGTATAGTATATTTGTTTTTGGTGGTGAGTGATTTTATCCACACATGAAATATACATGACTTAGCGTATACAAGGTTCCCTTTTATTAATTGATTACAAAGTCTGAAACACCCTTAGCAAACAGTGACCTATTCAAAGGTATACCAGGTTCCCTTTTATTAATTGATTACAAAGTCTGAAACACCCTTAGCAAACAGTGACCTATTCAAAGGTATACCAGGTTCCCTTTTATTAATTGATTACAAAGTCTGAAACACCCTTAGCAAACAGTGACCTATTCAAAGGTATACCAGGTTCCCTTTTATTAATTGATTACAAAGTCTGAAACACCCTTAGCAAACAGTGACCTATTCAAAGGTATACCAGGTTCTCTTTTATTAATTGATTACAAAGTCTGAAACACCCTTAGCAGACAGTGACCTATTCAAAGGTATACCAGGTTCCCTTTTATTAATTGATTACAAAGTCTGAAACACCCTTAGCAAACAGTGACCTATTCAAAGGTATACCAGGTTCTCTTTTATTAATTGATTACAAAGTCTGAAACACCCTTAGCAAACAGTGACCTATTCAAAGGTTTCTCATGATGTTGGTGGGATATTAAAGGCTGTAGAAGGGGTTTGTTTTCGTTATGTATTCAAGACTTTCATTTACTATGGAAGCCTACCCCAATTCTTTCAGAATCCTGATGAAACAATCGATCGTTCTGCTACGTTATTCACGCGATAACCATAACATTATGATAACAGTGTGTGCCAGTGAAATGGGATGCACACCATCACTATACTACGAATGCGTTGCGACGGCCGATATGGATGTTAGGTATTTGCAATAGGCGTAATGGAAATGATATTACAATGGACTCCTCATATTTTGTCACGAAAGACGATGCGACGGCGAATTTAATGTGGGCTGTACTGTAAATCACTATGTACCTTTCCATGAAAGGGATACATTGATTGTAGTTGTTGGTGTAGTCCATGTATCACATATTAGAGTATATCACAATGTACCCTTCCATGAAAAGACTCATGTACCCTTCCATTAAAAGACTCCCTTAAAGAGGGAGGGAGGGACAGTTATATGATCTTACCAATGAGATCCCCAGACTCCATACATCAGCCCTGACATCATAAACTGGACATTAAAAGACTCCCTTAAAGAGGGAGGGGGGGACAGTTATATGATCTTACCAATGAGATCCCCAGACTCCATACATCAGCCCTGACATCATAAACTGGACATTAAAGACTCCCTTAAAGAGGGAGGGAGGGACAGTTATATGATCTTACCAATGAGATCCCCAGACTCCATACATCAGCCCTGACATCATAAACTGTACATTAAAAGACTCCCTTAAAGAGGGAGGGGGGGGGGGGGACAGTTATATGATCTTACCAATGAGATCCCCAGACTCCATACATAAGCCCTGACATCATAAACTGTACATTAAAAGACTCCCTTAAAGAGGGAGGGAGGGACAGTTATAGGATCTTACCAATGAGATCCCCAGACTCCATACATCAGCCCTGACATCATAAACTGGACATTAAAAGACTCCCTTAAAGAGGGAGGGGGGGACAGTTATATGATCTTACCAATGAGATCCCCAGACTCCATACATCAGCCCTGACATCATAAACTGTACATTAAAAGACTCCCTTAAAGCGGGAGGGGGGGACAGTTATATGATCTTACCAATGAGATCCCCAGACTCCATACATAAGCCCTGACATCATAAACTGTACATTAAAAGACTCCCTTAAAGAGGGAGGGGGGGACAGTTATATGATCTTACCAATGAGATCCCCAGACTCCATACATCAGCCCTGACATCATAAACTGTACATCAAAAGACTCCCTTAAAGAGGGAGGGGGGGGGGACAGTTATAGGATCTTACCAATGAGATCCCCAGACTCCATACATCAGCCCTGACATCATAAACTGGACTCTTTGGGTCTTCAGGCTCTATCCTCTCAGGCTGTAATTCAAGCAAGTTTCATATTCTACATTAATCCTACATGCGTATATCATACATGAATTTATGCTGATTAATATGCAAAATTAACTACAAACTTGATGATCCAGACATATCTCAATTTTTTCTGCAAAATTCTTTGAGATGTTATGAAATAAGTATATTATACAGTTCAAATTTACAAGGTAATAACAACAAGTTCCAGGTATCACTGAAAGCTTACATCTGTCCACTACCAATCCCAAGGGAAAATGAAGTGTCTTGTGACATACATTCTTAAATAAGAATTTGATATATTAAATATAAATACCTAAGGAACAAACTGAAAGAGTTCTCAGTCTCTCCCCCTCAGAGTACTCAGTCTGCCCCAACCGCAAAAAAACTCAGTCTTCCCCCACCCCCCCCACCCCACAATATCCTGTAGTCACATCACCCCATGTTCCTTCAGTCCCATAAAGCCTTCCTTTGTCTTGTTTATATTTTGCACAGCACTTTTGATGTTGAAACTCCTGAAGGTTACATCCATAAATGACTTTGCAGCTTTATATGCGTAGCAGATGTATCCGTTTACTTAGTATTTAGATGTGCACTATCAGATGAATTACCCTTTGCCCTCCCACTGTTCCCTCTCCAGAGAAGCATGTCAACACTGCAGCAAGCCTGCAAATGGTGATTGTTTTTCTGAAACTTACCGCCATGTAAGCTGTGCACCCTGCAACTCTGGTTCTAGCTTTTGAGTCTACTAGTCTGCCACTGATGCCAAAATCACACAGCTTCACTGTTCCTTTCTCATCTAATAACATATTTGAAGGTTTAACATCTGCAAAGAGAATTAAAGAACTCAACATCAAGAAATGTAAGTGTGAAGTGAAACAAGAACATATCTTGAACTGGTCCACACAGAACCAAGGATATCATGGTCTTCTCTGAAATAGTTTAATTGCTGTCTAAATTAGGTTACAGATTCAGAATATTGTTTTCATTTCAGTTTCAGTGAAGGGTGATTGCATGGTCTATGAGTCACTCCAGAAACAAGGGTGCAGAGTTGTGAAATGTGTGGCATCCTTGGATTTAAGTCATTCTTTAATTTCCACCAAAAAACTACAACCTGAGGACCTATTGTTCCCAATTGCTATTGATTGTTAATCATTCTAAACTGGGCCCTAATTCAGGCACATATGGTTTGATGTCATATTTAAACTTGATCAAGTCTTCACCTTGTATCCACTAGTGTTTACATGGGTCCAAAAATCGGGAACCGGGTACCCAAGAGCTGTTACCCGTCGGGTATCCGGGTACTCGGAAAAATTTGTTTATCCCCAAGTAATTACATATTGGATGCTATAATAAATGAATTATATTCCCTACTGACAATGTTTTCATGTTCAAATACGTAGGTGTAAGATTTTGTTTCTTTCATTAACTTGTTAATAACTTCATATAATTAACATTACTACTAACATCGCACTGCCGCCGCTGCTTATGCTTGCTCTCCACGTCTATTGGATCAGACCATATAAATATCCAATTTAGCTCTTAAACAATTGTTACTACTACTATCTATTATGCAGGCCCAGGGTTCGCATTAGCCGCGATATTGCGCGACTCGCGCAATTTGATCGCATTTGGAAAAAACGATTAGTAAAAAGCCACTTGCGATTACTATTTTTTAGTTTACCCGTCCATAAACATCTCGTAAAATTCCTTGTCAGCCTTTCCTTCTATGAAATAAACGAATGAATAAACAATAATTTCTTCCACATGGTAGCCTAACACCATATTAAGTCAATGAGAAATCTAGATAAGCCTAACCATCTGTTTATTTGCTGAAATTGTGACACAGGTATAAGATATCCATGGAATACTTTTATTATTGCCGTTACGTTCAACCACATGGTTGCCTAACACCACACTAAGTCTATGGGGTAATCTAGCCTAGCCATCTGTTTATTAGCTGAAATTGTGACGCAGTTATAAGATATCCATGGAATACTTTCATTATTGCTATTATCTTAGACCACATGGTAGCCTAACGCCACACTACGTCAATGGGAAACCGTCGGTTTGCAATTTTTTTTTTTTTAAATCAAACTTTGCGCAGGATTCCGGTAATAAATTAGGAACTGGATAGTATCGCGTCTGGCTGATACCTTCGTTATTGCTGTTATCTTCAACCACATGGTAGCCTAACACCACACTAAGTCAATGCGAAATCTGCATAACCATCGGTTTGCAAATTTTTAAAAAAAAATTCACACTTTGCGTAGGATTCGGGTAATAAATTAGGAACCGGGTAGAATCGCGTGGGGCGGTTACCTTCGTTATTGCTGTTATCTTCGACCATATGGTTGCCTCACACCACACAAAGTCAATGGGAAATCTGCCTAACCGTCGGTTTGCAAATTTAAAAAAAAAAAATCACACTTTGCGTAGGATTCGAGTAATAAATTAGGAACCGGGTAGTATCGCTTCGAGCGGATACCTTCGTTATTGCTGTTATCTTCGACCACATGGTAGCCTAACTTCACACTGAGTCAATGCGAAATCGGCCTAACCATCGGTTTGCAAAAATTTAAAAAAAAAATCACACTTGCTGCGTAGGATTCGGGTAATAAATTAGGAACCGGGTAGAATCGCGTCTGGCGGGTACCTTCTTTATTGCTGTTATCTTCGACCACATGGTAGCCTAACACAACACTGAGTCAATGCGAAATCTGCCTAACCATCGGTTTGCAAAAATTAAAAAAAAAAATCACACTTTGCGTAGGATTCGGGTAATAAATTAGGAACCGGGTAGAATCGTGTCTGGCGGGTACCTTCGTTATTGCTGTTATCTTCAACCACATGGTTGCCTAACACCACACTAAGTCAATGGGAAATCTGCCTAACCGTCGGTTTGCAAAAAATTTTTAAAAAAATCACACTTTGCGTAGGATTCGAGTAATAAATAAGGAACCGGGTAGTAATGCGTCGGGCAGGTACCTTAGTTATTGCTGTTATCTTCGACCACATGGTTGCTTAACACCACACTAAGTCAATGGGAAATCTGCCTAACCGTCGGTTTGCCAATTTTTTTTTTTTTTTTAAATCACACTTTGCATAGGATTCGGGTAATAAATTAGGAACCGGGTAGTATCGCATCGGGCGGGTACCCGGATAACCCGTGCAAACACTAATATCCACACGTGGAGCAACATTACATCTGTGGTGTCTCCCTAATGGAGTCAATGTTTCTTAACTGGAACTTTGTTCATTATGGGTTTTCTTGATCACTTATACCTATAATGATGTTTGGGCTTGTGTCTATTTAAACAACAGAAGCATAGTAATTTCAAAGGCTTACCTTAAGTTATTTTCTTACTAATTTTTTAAACATAATAACAAGGAAGTAGAAGAGGGCCATGGGGGAGACGGGGGGGGGGGGGGGGTGATGACATGGACAATTGTTTAGATTGATTGGACTCACCTCTATGCATGACTCCATGATTATCTTTCAAATAATTAAGTCCATTTACAATCTGCAATAAAAAAAATTGAAAATATAATAAGGACTACAAATCATCATTAACGATGGAAAGGAAAATCAATAATTTATGATTAAATGAGAAAGAATACATAACTAGCTGTTTACTAGCAGTTTATAGCTGACATTGTTAAAGATAATCAAACTGATCAAATAACAGTTATTTTATCTGCAAGCCTCAAAAAGTTTTGAAACTACTTGCCATTTGGCAAGGCCTAAAATTCTGCCAGCAAAAACAGACACATTCACTTGGCACTGATCATGATGGTATAGTCTCAATACAAGTAGAAGAATGTACAATGCTAATGAAAGTTCAAATCCAATACAATGCAGTTTAATGTTAGACTAACAATGAGTACCATGGAAATCTTGTAAGCATTACTCAGCTATTAAAAGAAATTGAAAAGATTGTAAACAGTATCATTAATATGATGACTGACCAGTGTTGCTGGTATCATTGTTAGATTCATACAGGCTACTTGAACCATGTTTTGCACAAAGTATATCAGGTTTGATTCATACAGGCTACTTGAACAATGTTCTGTACAAAGTATATCAGGTTTGATTCATACAGGCTACTTGAACCATGTTCTGTACAAAGTATATCAGGTTTGATTCATAAAGGCTGCTTGAACCATGTTCTGTACAAAGTATATCAGGTTTGATTCATACAGGCTACTTGAACCATGTTCTGTACAAAGTATACAGGCTACTTGAACCATGTACTGTACAAAGTATATCAGGTTTGATTCATACAGGCTACTTGAACCATGTACTGTACAAAGTTCATCAGGTTTGATTCATACAGACTACTTGAACCATGTCCTGTACAAAGTATATCAGGTTTGATTCATACAGGCTTCTTGAACCATGATCTGTACAAATATCAGGTTTGATTAATACAGGCTATTTGAACCATGTTCTGTACAAAGTATATCAGGTTTGATTCATACAGGCTACTTGAACCATGTTCTGTACAAACTATATCAGGCTAGATTCATACAGGCTACTTGAACCATGTTCTGTACAAAGTATATCAGGTTTATATCAGGTTTGATTCATACAGGCTACTTGAACCATGTTCTGTACAAAGTATATCAGGTTTGATTCATACAGGCTACTTGAGCCATGTACTGTACAAAGTATATCAGGTTTGATTCATACAGGCTACTTGAACCATGTACTGTACAAAGTGTATCAGGTTTGATTCATACAGGCTGCTTGAACCATGTTCTGTACAAAGTATGTCAGGTTTGATTCATACAGGCTACTTGAACTATGTACTGTACAAAGTTCATCAGGTTTGATTCATACAGGCTACTTGAACCATGTACTGTACAAAGTATATCAGGTTTGATTCATACAGGCTACTTGAACCATGTACTGTACAAAGTTTATCAGGTTAGATTCATTCAGGCTACTTGAACCATGTACTGTACAAAGTATATCAGGTTTGATTCATACAGGCTACTTGAGCCATGTTCTGTACAAAGTATATCAGGTTTGATTCATACAGGCTACTTGAACCATGTACTGTACAAAGTGTATCAGGTTTGATTCATACAGGCTACTTGAACCATGTACTGTACAAAGTATATCAGGTTTGATTCATACAGGCTGCTTGAACCATGTTCTGTACAAAGTACAGTATATCAGGTTTGATTCATACAGGCTACTTGAACCATGTTCTGTACAAAGTATATCAGGTTTGATTCATACAGGCTACTTGAACCATGTACTGTACAAAGTATATCAGGTTTGATTCATACAGGCTACTTGAACCATGTACTGTACAAAGTATATCAGGTTTGATTCATACAGGCTACTTGAACCATGTACTGTACAAAGTATATCAGGTTTGATTCATACAGGCTACTTGAACCATGTACTGTACAAAGTATATCAGGTTTGATTCATACAGGCTACTTGAACCATGTACTGTACAAAGTATATCAGGTTTGATTCATACAGGCTACTTGAACCATGTACTGTACAAAGTTTATCAGGTTTGATTCATTCAGGCTACTTGAACCATGTACTGTACAAAGTATATCAGGTTTGATTCATTCAGGCTACTTGAGTCATTTTCTGTACAAAGTGTATCAGGTTTGATTCATACAGGCTACTTGAACCATGTACTGTACAAAGTATATCAGGTTTGATTCATTTAGGCTGCTTCAGTCATTTTCTGTACAAAGTATATCAGGTTTGATTCATACAGGCTACTTGAGCCATGTACTGTACAAAGTATATCAGGTTTGATTCATACAGGCTACTTGAACCATGTACTGTACAAAGTTTATCAGGTTAGATTCATTCAGGCTACTTGAACCATGTACTGTACAAAGTATATCAGGTTTGATTCATACAGGCTACTTGAGCCATGTTCTGTACAAAGTATATCAGGTTTGATTCATACAGGCTACTTGAACCATGTACTGTACAAAGTGTATCAGGTTTGATTCATACAGGCTACTTGAACCATGTACTGTACAAAGTATATCAGGTTTGATTCATACAGGCTGCTTGAACCATGTTCTGTACAAAGTACAGTATATCAGGTTTGATTCATACAGGCTACTTGAACCATGTACTGTACAAAGTATATCAGGTTTGATTCATACAGGCTACTTGAACCATGTACTGTACAAAGTATATCAGGTTTGATTCATACAGGCTACTTGAACCATGTACTGTACAAAGTTTATCAGGTTTGATTCATTCAGGCTACTTGAACCATGTACTGTACAAAGTATATCAGGTTTGATTCATTCAGGCTACTTGAGTCATTTTCTGTACAAAGTGTATCAGGTTTGATTCATACAGGCTACTTGAACCATGTACTGTACAAAGTATATCAGGTTTGATTCATTTAGGCTGCTTCAGTCATTTTCTGTACAAAGTATATCAGGTTTGATTCATACAGGCTACTTGAGCCATGTACTGTACAAAGTATATCAGGTTAGATTCATACAGGCTACTTGAGCCATGTACTGTACAAAGTATATCAGGTTTGATTCATTCAGGCTACTTGAGTCATTTTCTGTACAAAGTGTATTCACAGTCAGCTCGTGATTAGACTCGATGTAGTTAATGACCGAAAAGCTGCTATTGTATGGAAGCTTGGTAGGTCTAGTCTTGTCAAATTCGACAAGAGCAAATCAATTTTGACTAGAACAGAATGGAACCAATAACCTTGTTTTTTGATGAAACTGTTGTGAAGATGTCAGCCATCAATGTTTCAATCTATCCTTTCTTCATTCAAAAGTAATTAATCAGAGTAAATTTTGATTTGATGAGCATCTGAGCCATTCTGAGAAAGGACATCAGACTGTTAAAACATGCCTCAAAGACAAATAAAAACAAACTATCATAAATAGGCATATACAAACGTACTGAAACCACCATTTTGCCAATAATCTGCTCTGGTATGGGCTCTTTAAGTTTTTTTATAAGTTTGTCCAGACAAGTTGACATCTGTTCCATGCAGATCCAGACTTCACTCTGTAAGGCAATCATGAAACTAGTAATCAAAATATAGTAGTACTACAAAATGTGACAACTTCAGCTATCAATGATTCAAGAATCCAATGTAAATTCATCATGTTGCTTGGCTTATGGTTCTCTTTTACTAGTCATGAAAAATCTTAAGCCAGAACCCTTTCATTTAAATAACTTACAGTGGCAACAACAAAAGGTGATACTTCTATAGCTCCTCCATGTTCTATCTCCTGCCAGACTCTGTAACATTTTTACCTAATTTGGTATTCCTGACCTTCTTCAACTTGCTTTATAGCCTGATTATGCATTATTCCATTATAGACATGAACACACTGATCTCTTACCCTACACTCTTTCTTTGCTACTATTTATTATCATCACACTGTGCATACATACTTCTATAGCTCCTCCATGTTCTATCTCCTGCCAGACTCTGTAACATTTTTACCTAATTTGGTATTCCTTACCTTCTTCAACTTGCTTTATAGCCTGATTATGCATTATTCCATTATAGACATGAACATACTGATCTCTTACCCTACACTCTTTCTTTGCTACTATTTATTATCATCACACTGTGCATACATACTTTATGACCGCAACAACTGAAGGTGATGGTCTTACCGGTGTGACAATTGCTCCCATACACTGCACAATGTACGGACAGCTATGACTCTTCAGAACAATATCCAAATCCATCAATATCCTCTTGTTCTCTTCTCTGTTGCCAGATCTTCTCATTTGCTAAAAAGTGGGATAAAATGTCTTGAGACTAAAGTAACATGTTATTGTCACAAAATTTATATTATTGTTGAAGTACGAGGGCAAACAGTGGTAGCATTGTATCTTCATTCAAGGAGACCATGTTAAACAACATTAGAAACTATGTTCATGTATGCACTGGTTCACATTCATGTTCTATTCTGATATAGGGTTGGGTAGAGGATGTGGGTGGGAGGGGAGGGGGAGGGTGAGTTACATGCATACAGACAATTTGAAGCAGAAGATTACCATACCAAATAATTCAGTATACCGTGAACTATGGGGAGGGGTGTTGGGGGAGGGTGTTGGGGAGGGTGTTGGGGGAGGGTGTTGGGGGAGGGTGTTGGGGGAGGGTGTTGGGGGAGGGTGTTGGGGGAGGGTGTTGGGGGAGGGTGTTGGGGGAGGGTGTTGGGGGAGGGTGTTGGGGGAGGGTGTTGGGGAGGGTGTTGGGGGAGGGTGTTGGGGGAGGGTGTTGGGGGAGGGGGAAGAAAGTCAAAGAGTATTAGACAGAACACTTTTAATAAATATTATGTTGAACAGTATGTATCCTTTAATGTTATATTATGTTGAACAGTATGTATCCTTTAATGTTATATTATGTTGAACAGTATGTATCCTTTAATGTTATATTATGTTGAACAGTATGTATCCTTTAATGTTATCTTGTTGAACAGTATGTATCCTTTAATGTTGAACAGTATGTATCCTTTAATGTTATATTGTTGAACAGTATGTATCCTTTAATGTTACATTGTTGAACAGTATGTATCCTTTAATGTTATATTATGTTGAACAGTATGTATCCTTTAATGTTATATTATGTTGAACAGTATGTATCCTTTAATGTTATATTATGTTGAACAGTATGTATCCTTTAATGTTATATTGTTGAACAGTATGTATCCTTTAATGTTATATTATGTTGAACAGTATGTATCCTTTAATGTTATATTGTTGAACAGTATGCATCCTTTAATGTTATATTATGTTGAACAGTATGTATCCTTTAATGTTATATTGTTGAACAGTATGTATCCTTTAATGTTATATTGTTGAACAGTATGTATCCTTTAATGTTATATTATGTTGAACAGTATGTATCCTTTAATGTTATATTGTTGAACAGTATGTATCCTTTAATGTTATATTATGTTGAACAGTATGTATCCTTTAATGTTATATTATGTTGAACAGTATGTATCCTTTAATGTTATATTATGTTGAACAGTATGTATCCTTTAATGTTATATTGTTGAACAGTATGTATCCTTTAATGTTATATTATGTTGAACAGTATGTATCCTTTAATGTTATATTATGTTGAACAGTATGTATCCTTTAATGTTATATTATGTTGAACAGTATGTATCCTTTAATGTTATATTATGTTGAACAGTATGTATCCTTTAATGTTATATTGTTGAACAGTATGTATCCTTTAATGTTATATTATGTTGAACAGTATGTATCCTTTAATGTTATATTGTGTTGAACAGTATGTATCCTTTCTGACTCACAAACATTGCAAGTTGTCTTACTAAAAACAAATTACTAGTCAAGGATATCTTTTATTTTTTTTGTGGCAGAAGCTTTAGGTTCTAAGAAACTTCCTATAATCAGTTTCAGTAATTATTTTTTCCTTGATAACTGCTCCAACTGCAATTCTCTTACCAAGTTACCAGTTTTCAGTAAAAGACTAGTCTGCATGAAAACAATCACAAACACATCAGATTGCCAGCAAAAATATAGTAAGGAGAGCAAAGTAAGCGAAGAGTTTACTGGACTACTTAACATTATTGGCCTAATGAACCAAACTAAAGGTCATATAGCCAACTTAGTAAATCCACAAAACATCATCAGCCTAACATCTAGATAGTAGATTAATAAGTTAGGGAAAACATGTTGGCCTAATGCAGTGGAGGAAACATCAATTCGCTAACATAATAAGGCTTAACATCGTGGACCTACTATAGTAGGCCTTAATATCATTGAACGAACATAATAGGGGGAAACATCATCAGACTAATGTAGTAAGCCTTAATATCATTGAACGAACATAATAGGGGGGGAGGAATCATAAGACTACAGTAACATAGTAGGCCTTAATATCATTGACCTAACATAATAGGGGGAAACATCATCAGACTAATGTAGTAAGCCTTAATATCATTGACCTAACATAATAGGGGGGAGGAATCATTAGACTACAGTAACATAGTAAGCCTTAATATCATTGAACGAACATAATAGGGGGAAACATCATCAGACTAATGTAGTAAGCCTTAATATCATTGACCTAACATAATAGGGGGGGGGGGGGAATCATTAGACTACAGTAACATAGTAAGCCTTCATATCATTGACCTAACATAATAGGGGGAAACATCATCAGACTAATGTAGTAAGCCTTAATATCATTGACCTAACATAATAGGGGGGGAGGGAGGAATCATTAGACTACAGTAACATAGTAAGCCTTAATATCATTGAACTAACATAATAGGGGGAAACATCATCAGACTAATGTAGTAAGCCTTAATATCATTGACCTAACATAATAGGGGGGGGGGGGGAGGAATCATTAGACTACAGTAACATAGTAAGCCTTCATATCATTGACCTAACATAATAGGGGGAAACATCATCAGACTAATGTAGTAAGCCTTAATATCATTGACCTAACATAATAGGGGGGAGGAATCATTAGACTACAGTAACATAGTAAGCCTTCATATCATTGACCTAACATAATAGGGGGAATCATTAGAGGTAACATAGTAAGCCTTTATATCATTGACCTAACATAGTAAAGGATACACATTGCCTTAAAATAGTCAGGGACACACATCATCAGACTTACATAGGAAGGCTTTATATGACTGACCTAACAAAGAAAAACTTAACATTATTGACCTCAAATAGTCCGAGGAAATACCATGACACTGACCTAGTACAACATTGCAATAACATAGGGAAGCATCATTGGAGTAATGCGATGAATAATGATCAGACTAACATACTAACATATAGACTAACATAGGCGTAGTGACCTAGTACGCCTGAACATCATTGCAATAACATAGGGAAGCATCATTGGAGTAATGCGATGAATAATGATCAGACTAACATACTAACATATAGACTAACATAGGCGTACTGACCTACTGTAGTACGCCTGAACATCATTGCAATAACATAGGGAAGCATCATTGGAGTAATGCGATGAATAATGATCAGACTAACATACTAACATTAAGCTTGCACGGTTTCGTGAAAACTTACAACCGGTTTTTCTCTAGCAAAAAACCGAATCTGGCTCAAAAACCGGTTTTTCCCCCCTCCCGAATTGCATTGAAAACATCCACATCTCGATCGCTAAGAAGCGTATTTTTGAAGCTTTACCAACAGCGTGTTCAAGTATGTTCGTTCGCAGTAAATTGTTAAAAATAAGAAGAATAAATTCAAGAAATGTTACTGCCTACATGACTGTCACTTTATAACCCACGTTAACTAAACTGAAGTAAATATGTCGAAAAGAAATGTGTTAGTAAACATTTTTCTTAAAGTTTTAACATCACGTACACGTATCGTTTGTCTTGTGTTTACTGTACTTCACGAAGTTCAAATTCGTGTTCAGAAAAAAAATATCACGTTCATGTTAAATGTTATATTATATGTTATATTTTCGGAGATGAGCGCCGAGCGTAAACCCCATTATGACCAATTGGAGATCGTAAAAAAAATGCCTTACAATATGATTGGTCCAATGAAGGTACCAAATTGCATGAGGCTCTAGCCATGTTCGCGGGTGGTATCTTGGCGGTAAAATAAATTTCTCTTCAAGGAGTGAAGAGAATTTACCGTCTACACTTTCAAGTACAAGTTGAAAAATATCCCTGGCAAAAGCGGGGATTAGGTCGGCAAAGAATATAAATTGTTAACGTTTAAGTTGGAAACATGTGTTCTTCAACGCAAACAAAAAACCAACTGAGAGACGCCTTGTCTGATAACTGATAAGAAGAAATGTTTAAAGGAAACTTACAAAGAAAGTAAAATCTATTAGCATACAAAGGAGAATTGTCCCAACAGCAACATCTGTAATTTCCAGCCATGTATGCAACATTTTTACTCCTTTAATATTCCTTGACTCAAGCCTGACGCCAGGTGTCTCTTGTGAATAATGGACTGTGATTGTTCTAATGTTACTTGTTGCATCTTAGTTGTTAAACTCAGAGCCCCCCCGTGATTGTTCTAAAGTTACTTGTTGCATCTTAGTTGTTAAACTCAGAGCCCCCCCGTGATTGGTCATTGTTCTAATGTTACTTGTTGCATCTTAGTTGTTAAACTCCCAGAGCCCCCCGCCATCCTGTGACTGTACATGTCGTATGGTATTGTGGATTGCGCAATGTACCTTTCAAGTTTTAACGTTCATTTTTTGAACACGAACTGTGATCAATGTGTTTGAAAAGATTTTCTCCATATCCTCTACTATTAAATTGAAGTTGAATAATAAGAACAAAACAAAGAGGACAAACACGTCGGATATAACAATTTATTTTGAACTGCATCTCGTCATTTGAGTGTGTACTTCTCACAACTACTAACGTTGGCCACCAAGGTCAGTTCAATACTACAAGGTACCTAACTGATGCACGCATATAAGGGCTGCATAGCCTAATGTTAGGCCTAGCTATCCACGCTCAAGCACTGGTTATGGCGTGTGCCGATCGTAGCTGACTATGTCGTCTTTCAGAAAAGCTTTCCCTTGTTGCAATTTACTTTCATATTGCAAAAAGAACTGTAAATAGGAGAAACCAAAGTCAACAAACTTTGTTTTTTCCAGTATTTGCAATTCACATTTCGGTTTTTCCGGTTTTTTCGGTTTTTCGGTTTTCTTAAAATAAAAAATAGTACCGAAATTCGGTTGGAAAAAACCGGTTTCGGTACTAAAACCGGTTTACCGTGCAAGCTTAACTAACATACAGACTAACATAGGCGTACTGACCTGCTGTAGTACGCCTATGTATGTAGTGCGATGAATAATGATCAGACTAACATAGTAGGTGAAAACTATATCATAGTAAGTGACAGAAACATGTTAGATGTAAGCAACTGCTTATGTTAAAAATGAAAAACATTGCTATTGTCATTTTCAAAGGGACACTAGTAATTCTCTATGTTCTGCATAGCAGCTGCACATTACTTTGTCACACTGTATATCCATTGCAGAAATGAACTGATCACAAACTCTTTTCATGCAGTTAATTCTTCTTGCAGCATGTTAATACTGACAATGTTTGTCCAATAGAGGGTTACATGATCTTACCTTTACAGCCACTATTTCATTTGATTCTTTGTGCTTCATTTCAACAACATGACCACAGCTGCCAGTTCCAAGTTCCTTGACAAAGTCCAGGCTATCGACTGTGATTTTGTACACCTAAGAACCATAATGGAAGAACTATTGATATGAAGAAGCTAGAAAATTCCTCCAATCAACAAGTTCTATATTAGTAGAGTAGAACAGTCATGAGTTACAAATATACAACATTATTCAATTTTGCAATAAAATCAATTTTCAAATTAATAGCCAAACATATGCAACAGTAGAACATAAATAATTACACAACATCATCCCATTTTGTGACGACAACAAGCAGCCTCTCTGGTGAATCAAATTTGTAATCTATATTTAACCTACATTTGGAGAACTTTAATGTCACTTTTTGGTTCATGGTACTACAATACAAAATAACAGTCAAGAAACTCAACTACAGTAGGAAACTTCCACAATTGAAATCATATTTTGATTTTTGAATAGGTCAGTTGTTCGTACCTTCCTACCATGAACTATCATCCCATCACACTGAACCATTGTCCAAGGTTATAATCATTCAATGTTAAAGGAAACTACAACTTTCTTGATATAGCCCATGTTTGACATCAGAGATTATTGCATAAATGAACTCTTCCAAAGAATTCAAGAACTTTCAATACTTTTTTAAAGTTAAGTGGAATAACCTAGGAAGCTGGTCAATCTTCTTCCCTTTTCAAGCTCTGTCTTAGACTTTTGGTATTAATATAGTTTGAAGGAAGTAGTGCAATGTTGATAGTTGGCCTACACCAAACAGTATAAGCTATAAAGTCAATCTGCTGTATATGACATGTATCAATGTTCATGCTTTTAGTAGTATGCATTGACCTGGGCATCTCACCTTACCATTTTACTGTAGGCTATAAAGTCAATCTGCTGTATTTGACATACCTGTATCAATGTTCATGCTTTTAGTAGTATGCATTGACCTGGGCATCTCACCTTACCATTTTACTGTAGGCTATAAAGTCAATCTGCTGTATTTGACATACATGTACCAATGTTCATGCTTTTAGTAGTATGCATTGACCTGGACAACTCACCTTGCCATTTTACTGTAGGCTATAAAGTCAATCTGCTGTATTTGACATACATGTATCAATGTTCATGCTTTTAGTAGTATGCATTGACCTGGACAACTCACCTTGCCATTTTACTGTAGGCTATAAAGTCAATCTGCTGTATTTGACATACGTGTATCAATGTTCATGCTTTTAGTAGTATGCATTGACCTGGACAACTCACCTTGCCATTTTACTGTAGGCTATAAAGTCAATCTGCTGTATTTGACATACATGTATCAATGTTCATGCTTTTAGTAGTATGCATTGACCTGGGCAACTCACCTTGCCATTTTACTGTAGGCTATAAAGTCAATCTGCTGTATTTGACATACATGTATCAATGTTCATGCTTTTAGTAGTATGCATTGACCTGGACAACTCACCTTGCCATTTTACTGTAGGCTATAAAGTCAATCTGCTGTATTTGACATACATGTATCAATGTTCATGCTTTTAGTAGTATGCATTGACCTGGGCAACTCACCTTGCCATTTTACTGTAGGCTATAAAGTCAATCTGCTGTATTTGACATACATGTATCAATGTTCATGCTTTTAGTAGTATGCATTGACCTGGACAACTCACCTTGCCATTTTACTGTAGGCTATAAAGTCAATCTGCTGTATTTGACATACGTGTATCAATGTTCATGCTTTTAGTAGTATGCATTGACCTGGGCAACTCACCTTGCCATTTTACTGTAGGCTATAAAGTCAATCTGCTGTATTTGACATACCTGTATCAATGTTCATGCTTTTAGTAGTATGCATTGACCTGGGCAACTCACCTTGCCATTTTACTGTAGGCTATAAAGTCAATCTGCTGTATTTGACATACGTGTATCAATGTTCATGCTTTTAGTAGTATGCATTGACCTGGGCAACTCACCTTGCCATTTTACTGTAGGCTATAAAGTCAATCTGCTGTATTTGACATACGTGTATCAATGTTCATGCTTTTAGTAGTATGCATTGACCTGGGCAACTCACCTTGCCATTTTACTGTAGGCTATAAAGTCAATCTGCTGTATTTGACATACGTGTATCAATGTTCATGCTTTTAGTAGTATGCATTGACCTGGGCAACTCACCTTGCCATTTTACTGTAGGCTATAAAGTCAATCTGCTGTATTTGACATACATGTATCAATGTTCATGCTTTTAGTAGTATGCATTGACCTGGGCAACTCACCTTGCCATTTTACTGTAGGCTATAAAGTCAATCTGCTGTATTTGACATACATGTATCAATGTTCATGCTTTTAGTAGTATGCATTGACCTGGGCAACTCACCTTGCCATTTTACTGTAGGCTATAAAGTCAATCTGCTGTATTTGACATACCTGTATCAATGTTCATGCTTTTAGTAGTATGCATTGACCTGGGCAACTCACCTTGCCATTTTACTGTAGGCTATAAAGTCAATTTGCTGTATTTGACATACATGTATCAATGTTCATGCTTTTAGTAGTATGCATTGACCTGGGCAACTCACCTTGCCATTTTACTGTAGGCTATAAAGTCAATCTGCTGTATTTGACATACATGTATCAATGTTCATGCTTTTAGTAGTATGCATTGACCTGGGCAACTCACCTTGCCATTTTACTGTAGGCTATAAAGTCAATCTGCTGTATTTGACATACATGTATCAATGTTCATGCTTTTAGTAGTATGCATTGACCTGGGCAACTCACCTTGCCATTTTACTGTAGGCTATAAAGTCAATCTGCTGTATTTGACATACATGTATCAATGTTCATGCTTTTAGTAGTATGCATTGACCTGGGCAACTCACCTTGCCATTTTTTGTCAGTTTTCCTGTCTGCTTCATAATTTCCTGCAACTTATGATCTATATCACTGTACATAATGAAGAGAAAAGATTATCATGTGACAATAGCAACACACACTGTACAGTTAACTTAGGAGCAATGCCAAACTTATCCAACATATGAAAACTTCCTTGAATTGTGTATTAGCTATATTATTTAACAGCTGCCAACAATATCCTGAACATGAATATATCGTTGAGTAATTTGTCTCTTGTTTTTGGTAAATGCTTTTCATACTTGCTATTAATTCCAAACTTACTGTACCAGGCTTGGATTAGTAGCCTGGGCATTAAGCTTAGATGCTAAAGTAAGACACAGAAGAGAGTGCTTATGTCAGACACTGTAGAAGGAGGGTGCTACTGTTCGACACTAAGGATGGAGTATGCTAATGCTCGACACAATAAAGGAGGGAGGATGCTAATATGCAAAAATTCTGGGGGAAAAGTACATTGTCATGAATGTGTCATTATTTACTGTACACAATTTAGTATCAAAAAGAGATTATTTAGACTGTAGTTGAGATTGACTTCATGAGGCAGTTACACTTGTAGTACATGACATGTATGACATGACAGGTATGGTCAAATACGTTGACTTGAGGTGTACCTTGCGAACTTGTCATGACCCGTTGTAGGGGCAATAGGCATAGGTCCGAACACATACGGTCGTTTTGGTTGTTTGGCTTTTCTTTCCTTTAGATCTGTAGGGGTTTAAAGAACAAACAGATAATTGCATTTTCAAATAAAAAAACAGTTATACGCTGACATCAAACATCATGTAATGAGCTGTATACACTTAAAACTAATATGACTAAACAGACCTGCACAGTATCAGTGATGAGCCTGGGATCGAAACAAATATCACTGAACTTTGTGGGTGATACTATACTAACGCCGAAGGCATCAGTCAGCACGCAGCGCAACACAGTTACAGGTGGGGTCCATGTGCCTGCCTTAGGGCCCATGGTGGGGTCCATGGGCAATGCCCCGGTTGGGGTCTAATTCCATCAAAGTGTTCTGCTACACAAAATTAGCTTGGAATGTTTTAATCAGTTAATTAATTACCAATACAACTTTTGTGGTCTCTACTCCAAAAGTCACTGTTGCTAATGTTAGTATTATGCTTTGTTATTATTTGGCTAGATCTGGAGGTCTATCACAGAGCAATAGGTGCTAACTCATTAAAAGCAATACTGTACCAGGCCTAACAAAATTTGCTCAACTCACAAGTAGAATTTTAGCTTTGGCAAACAGCAAAATGCACTACGCTTTCGAGACATTTTGGCGAGTGATTTGTGTGCTAGCCAAACCCCAATAATATTATGTCTTAAAACTGTACCATAAAGGCAGTAGCCTGGCAGACTTGTCAATGAACTGTCTCAATGGGAATTAATTGGGCAGAATGTTCTTTTAAAGGATAGCAGTGATGACAACCTGCTTTTGCTCTGCTGTTTAGTTCTATCCTTTAGCAATGTGATTCCATCAATGGTTTGACCATATTCTGCCAAAAATAGAGAAAATTATACTTGTAAATGTCAAAAGTCAAACTGCTACGAGCAGTGAAAACCTAACTTTGCCCTTAGGTTGAAGTTTACTGTATAATTCAGCTAAATCGGTGGAATAATCCATGAAAGTGTCTCAAATACAATTTTTTTACTTTCAACATTTGTGGAAATTTTAGCTGTTTTCGTTAAGGCTTTGTAGATCACAATTCTGATTGCAAAAATGGTTACAATTTGACTAATGAAAACAGCAACTACAGAGTCTATCATTGCAACTGCACATGTACAGACCTGTCAACCTTTTTGACCCCTAAATAGGGAGAATAACATTTTTCAGGGCCAAAAAATAGGGAGAACAAGGGGAAAATAGGGAGCTTTGTCATTTTCAACTGAATTGATATAAATACTCCTAAATAAGTATATAGTCTACTTATTCAATACAGTGTGAGAATCATGCAATCAGTGTTTCTTGTTGTATTTTACAGCAGCTCGCTTCGCTTTCTACAGGGTTTCTGTAGTAGGCTTCCATTTGAAACAGGGAACAGTGGACTCTGGGTACTGTGACTTAATGGCTAGTATGCTAGATAGTCCCATCAAGCTTGAGACTTGACCGACTGTCTGTCTTGTTCTTGAGAACTACACTGAATAGCCTTTCCTGTTCAGCGTTACTGTGGGGAATTACTAAGCTAGGACTAATTGTTGGCTATTTTCAAAAATGTCGCAAGTGATGAAACATTAAAAAACCGGGAGAATAGAATATGAAACCGGGAGGCCGGGATATTCGGGTAAAAACCGGGAGTCTCCCGGTAAAACCGGGAGAGTTGACGGGTCTGCATGTATAACATAAAACAGGACTTTAGGAACATGCAAAATTACCATATTATACCATACTACATGAACTCGTATTACAGTAGCCAAGTTACTTACTAGCCAGGAAGAAAAATTCTTACAAAGTGGCTGTTACATAATTAATACAAAACTGAAGGCCTGCATGGTAACATTAAGCTTATGAATCCCCTTCATAGTGAGGTCTAGGGTGAATAATGAAAGGGTACATAGGAGAACCCGACCGAAATTAGAAAATAGGTCTAGGCAGCCAGGAGTTAATTTTTCGACCGTTCCATTCACCCGCCTTAGGCTAAATATGTGTATTAAAACAATTTTTAAATGATCACACCTTAGGTCTAACCTTACTGTTCATCAGTTGCCCTGGCTAGACCTGTTGCTTGGGTTTAGTCTAAGATAGGCCTAGGCCTTAAGGTTTTTGGCCTAGCCTATGTCGAATTAAAACTCAATTATGGCTTGGCCTAGTCTACGTTACTGGTTATCGCTAGTTTAGTTTCACATGAAAATTGTTCTGCTTCTCTGCGGTTTTGTAACAGTCTCTCATTTTAATAATCAATTCACTAACAACTGAATGTTCCAAGACTAGCCTGAAAACATCAATAGACAAATAGTGTATTGCTACGACTAGAACAGGACAGGAATCATGGCCTAATGTTATTGTTTTCAAAGTTATTGTCTACTATCCTAACGAAAGATATTACTGTTAGGATAGGCTGCTATGAAATGAAGAACGGAAGAAAATAGTAAACCCTATTGAACCACTATCTGACCATTTAGTCGCAGAGGTTTAGTGAGGCCGCTTTGAGGATCCATATCTTTCGGTTTTTCTTTCCTCCGTTGGTTTTCTTCCTTCAACTTCGCTTCGATTCGGTCAAGTTTGATATGTAGTTGCTCAAAGGAAGATGTCATTTTCGTTCGATTATTTTGCACCTACCCAAAACACAGTAACATAATGCGCAATCGCAATAAACCAACGTCACTTCACAAATTTCTTTTATATAGATCACAAGGGGTAAATCTTTCGAATAGTATGCGGACAAATATGATCAAAATGAAGACAAATATTGAGCGATTGTGTATTGAAACACTGACTCTATTAACAAAAAAGGTATGAAAGGTATTAATGAACGAAGAAATAAAAAACGGTTGAAACAAGGCAACGTTTACGTCATTGAAAGTAGGTCATTGACTTCGCTACACTGTGACTGAAACGCAAACCTTTGTCGTGGTTCACCTAATGTATAGTACATGCGTGAAACTTTTATGTGACACATCTCTGCTACCTGTGTATGCGAACGTTATTATGGTCATCCACTACCAAGGGCGTAGAAAGTGGGGGGGGGGGGGCTGGGGGCGACATCCCCACCTGAAAACATGGGGGCGGAAGTATGCTTCCGCCCCCCAGTCGTCGAGGGTAAAACCTCTTTCATTTTTAAAACTATTTTCTGAAATTCAGAACGTAGTCTTTCACAATTGTTCAGACTGTTAGTGTTTAGTACTGCGATTATTGGGAATCACTATCTCCGCGGGAAATTCGCTAGCGTTTGAGCATACCATCAAAATAAGTCATGATCAGTTGCGTAGGAAGGTACTTTTGAGTAAGGGGGGCTGAAGACTGACGGCCGGCCTGGGGGAGGGGTCTGAGGGGAGGGGGTGTCCCCCTCCCCTTTGTTTTTTTTTTTTGCATTTCCAGGTGGCCTCAAATGAAATTTGGTGCAATATAGCACACTTCAACACCCACTCCATTTTGTAAATAATTTTGCATTTTCACCTGGCCTTAGATGCAATTTGGTGCTCCAAATGAGATTTTTTTCTCATTTGGAAATGAAAAAAGGGGTTTTCTGACTTGCGAAGCGGGGGGGGGCGGGGCGGGGCGGAATGATACTTCCGCCCCTCCATACTTTTCACTGGCAAATGCACGCAAGATGAGTGGAGCGGTATGGAATCGATCCACCTTTGAAGACTTTTTTTTATTACAAATTCAGACATTTGTGGCACTAAACAGCATCTGATGGCCTCTAATTGTTCAAAAATTTCCAAATGGGAGGGGTGACCCCTCCCCTTTGGAAATTTTTTAAGACCCCTCTCCCAGGACGGCGATCAGAATCCATCATGCATCAGACCCCCCCCCCCCCCCGACAAAAATACCTTCCTACGCCAGTGTCCACTACCACATAATCCGTGCACAATGTAGACCAAGAGACCTAATCCAGGAGAGAAGTCAAACGACGCCGTCTATTCATGTAAAAAGACTTCATCGTGTATTCTAGGTGCCACATGATGTACTTAATGGACTAAAGGGCTCTGGAAAATATAAATTTACTCTCAGTTTCATCACACTTACGTTGGAAATGAAGATTTCAAAAGGTGGCCGGTGACATATTTTCTTCCAGAGGCCCAATCAGGCCCTCGACGTGCCCCACGGGTTGTTCCGCAAATATTCCGGTGCAGTGTTGCGGCCCGATCGGGATATTAGCGAAGAGACTCAGGTAGCTAAATCCAGAAGAACAGCAGTGAGTTCTCATGGTAGGAACTATAGACTCTGCTGAGTCTGCTCAGCGACGCGAATGATTCTCCCGACATAAAAATAGGAAATTGCTACGGCTGTTATATTTTCCTCCCCTTTCTACATACGCTTCACAGTAAAGGACTGTGCATATCACAGGAACGAATCGTTCATAGCGTGATGAATAGAAAGAATCGACCCAGCGCATTTGGTTAAGAAAAATTGGTCGATACGCCTCAACAAAGGCTACGTAGGAACAAATTCTTCTGTATTGTCTTACTTCATTGCGAGCATGCGCATATGGGTCCACATAATACTTCAATCAAGCCTTAACAGTCTTAGAGAGCAACTATCAGAAATACAAATCAAAGCCACTACTGTTTGTGTATAGCCTATGAATTCACAATCCACCAGTTATGCAGGTTCTATATCCTACCAGGGACGAACCCAGAATTGTCTTTAAAAAGACAGGTGTGGTCCTGTCAGGTCTATGAGGCGGACTCCCATATGGAAGTCAGTGGGATAATCCCAGACAAAATATGTATTCTGAGACATGTTATAGGCTATTAATTAGGTCTTCACACAAGTTTCTGTTAATATATATATATACACACACACACACATATATATATATATATATATACATATAAGGGGCGGATGCAGGATTTGTGACGGGGGGGGGGGGTCTGACTGGTCCAGCTGCGCCTGAACGTAAGACTATCTAAGCGGAGCGCCACCATCGGTTGGCGCGGAGCGTACCAGAAAATTTTACAACTTTACAAACCCCCAGATTCTCTCTCTCTCTCTCTCTCTCTCTCTATATATATATATATATATATATATATATATATATATATTTATAGGAATAACGGAAAAACTGTTAAAAAACTATGCTGTATTTAGAGAAAGGCTGGATCTGGAGTGAGATACAATAATTAAATGAGGTAAGTGATTGAAACTAAATTAGCCAATGTTTGGTTTGTGCAGAGCTTTCGAGCAAAACTAGCTCTTCTTCAGTGCATGATCACCGAAAGTGACAAGGAGTAGCAGGAATTGAAACTATTTTACAGAGAAGAGTGTCGGCATGGTTGTGAACTGTGAAGTCAAAGCGACTTACTGATTTCTGCTGAATTGGGCAGAAGAACTGGTTTGACGAGTTTTGTACGTCAATGTACGGGGTTTGCTTTTAGCTTTTTTGATGGCATTTTCAATAGTACCCGGAAATACTGTCTGTTTAGGAGGTGTTGTGACAGTTCTTTAGTGCGGGAATCAAAATCAACTTCAGAGGAGCAAATGCGTCGAATGTACGGAATATTTCTGGTACAGTGACGTGGATGGCAGCTGTTTACCGAGGTAGTTGTGCTTGTATATATATATATATATATATATATATATATATATATATATATATAGACCCAGTTATTAAGGTTATTAGACCCATTAGCTGGTTAGCATTATCATAGTCGGACATTACTGGAGCTGACAACACTATAAATATAGCCTTCACTGCAGAATTACAGAGATTTCAGTCGCCGAATATTGAAAACCGGACTAGCGATAGAAAGATGACAACTCCTAAAAATTATTCCTTATACTTGGACTTTGGCACATTAAGGTTAAATTTCTACATATAGTATTCAGCTAGGCTAATAAGCTGCGTAGATTCCTCCCATTCGTTGCTGCCCTCTCTTTGTCGTCGTCCGTCACAGTTTTGGGTGTATTTACAAAGAAAGTGAGCGAAACCATCCAACTTGGGCGATTGTATAGAGTACTCTTTAGTGACATAACACGTTTTTATCTACTTCATGAATGAATTAAATGCCACCTGTACAAATAATATGATAACGCATGTATGTAAATGCAGCGTCAACCGTAACTACTTGTTCTTGCCTTTTCTACCTAATTACGTCATTGCGAGTGTGATGACATTACCAAAGATTGTGACCAGGAGAAGATAAGACCCTTCGCCAAAAAAGGAAGAGGGAGTAGGTTCTCACCACATGTAAATCTTGTAGCTTGTAGAAAAGTAACTCCGTGGCAGGTGTGGATATGTACCCAGGCGCGTATCCAGGGGGGTGTTAGGGGCGCGCGCCCCCCGGGTAAGAAAAGAAGGAGAGAAAAAAAGAGAGAAGGAAAATGGGAAAAAAGAGGGGAAAGAAGGGGAGGAAGGAAGGAAAAGAAAAAGAAGAAAGAGAGAAAAAGGAGAAAAGGAGGGATTAGAAAAAACTGCAAGAAGAGAAAGAGGAACAGTGACATAATTATTAGAATTTGTAAAGCAAACAGCAGATATCATATCATATCAGTGAGCATGAAAATGGCGTTCCACGATGAACAGCCTCCAAACCATGGTCGCAGATCCTGGTGAGGACAGCGGGACGCGTTCCCACCAACTTTTTCAGTAGTGGGGACATGATATACCGTGTCCCCACCAATTTGTCTTGACCAATAGCTGCATTTCAAGTTCCCCTGTATTGAACTTTGGCGCAGTTTGATCCAGCATTGTGCAAATGACATGCAACAGTTCTCATTTTATTATATTTTATCCACAGTTGTTAAATATAGGACGGAAATTGCATTTGCGGCAGTCTATATTTGTTTTCTGGGAGAGGACCCCAGACCCATCGTATACAAAAGTCTACTTGGATTATTTGTCCCCTGATTTTTGTTTCTGCAGACGCCCATATATTTCTCCAAACTAAATTGTTAAGCCATGAAATTTAAAACTTAAGGAGGTATGGGAGCATCATTAGGTCTGGGAAGTGTTATTTCCGGCGATCTGGGAGGTTATAGTTGCCCCAAAAAATCTTACGCTACACGCGAACACATGGTCGCGCTCCGCTTAGATATCAGAGAACAGACACGCGCCCCACCATTATCCAGGTTGATCTGCGCCCATGCTCCAGACTGTCGATGTGTGTAGTGTTCGGTTACGGAAATTTCTGGTATATTTTTTATTTCCTTCAACGAAATTTTTTAGTAGCCGTCTGAATTTTCGAAAAATTCCCTGACCAACATTCTTCATCATACTTCCCTCTACTGGTGCAATTTTGACCGATCTGTTAGGGTTTGAAGGAGGTTTTCCTAAATTGGTTGTCCATAGATGATATTTTGTGCAACATTATGGGTACGTTTTGAAGTGTCTTTATTCACGAAAATTGTGAATTTTCAAATTCTGAACAAATAATGGTCATGAAACCTAGAAAAGTGGGGCTTACGGGTATTGTGGGCCGCGATGTAGAATCACCTACAAAAGCAATGATCCACGGGATATATGATGAGTTCGAACATGATGTGTGACTGGTGACAATCTACAAAAAGGTTATAGATAAGAAAAAACTATTGGGAAATACTTGGTTCTCAGGCAAAAGTGTACATCTTTTTGGTCAGTTTCAAGCCCGCGAAGTGCCATTTCCGGTGATCTGGGGGGTATAAAAACCAGAAATTTTCTTGTACGCTGCGCGCCAACCGATGGTGTCGCTCCGCTTAGATAGTAATTCGCGCCCCCGGATTAGAAAATCCTGGATACGCCCCTGGTACCTATTACGAATGCAGCTTAACGGTGCTGAAGTAATTCACGTTTGCTGTGCGGCAAGGGGCGGCGGAAGCACTTTTAATCTGGGGGGCACCAACGTCGAAGGGCACTTTGCAGAAATTCGATTGGACTGATGCAGCCTGATATTTAGTACCCTTTATAACTCTTATTGTATTATCTTATTTGCGTATACACATCACTCCATCAACGCCACCCCCCCCCCCCCCCCTCAAATAAACAATGCATACTAGCACTGCAATATCTAATGTGCAAATTGGGAAATTGGAAAATCATTATAAAGTCCAAGTCCCTGCACACGCGATCGATACATGCATGAAAGCAAATGAAATATGTCAAAATACTGAAAGAAAAATAATTTTCTATGTGTTTTTCAATGGTTAAACTGATATTATTATGATCATTATTATTGTAACGACTTTCCCAGTAATTATAACCAATTTGGAAGGGTTATAACACGGCAAATGATTGTATGTTATTGGCATGCGACGTAATAACCAACGCATGCCTATATGATGTGCACATTAACGTGTTGAACGCGCGCAGCGCGCGAAAATTCTGGTAATATTTTTCTTATTGTAACGACTTTCCCAACAATTATAACCAATTAGGAAGGGTTATAACACGGCAAATGATTGTATGTTATTGTCATGCGATGTAATAACCAACGCATGCCTATATGATGTTCACATTAACATGTTGAACGCGCGCGAAAAATTCTGGTAATATTTTTCGTTACAGCCCCCCCCCCCCCCAAATCAAATTGGGCTCCTACGCATGTGGTAGTAAACATTTAAAACTTCCCGAAATATTTCATTCGACGTGGGTTTCGCTTTGTAAACTCTTTATTTATTTATTTAGAAATTTTTATGTAGAAATAGGGCACATTTTTAACCTGAGGAAAAGCCCCTGTGCCCCCCCCCCCGGTTCCGTCGCCCTTGCTGTGCGGGCAACTAGAGAAGCGGTTCTGAAAGGGTACTAACCCTATGTTGATTGAGTGGCGTGATTGGGTTGTGATACAGAAATGAATAAATAGAGGCCATATAGCACCTGCTGACAACAAGACGCTTTGCAGCATTTGAAGGTCACTCGCGCCATCTTGATACACAAAACAAGGACTCGCGCAAAGGGTGCCTAGGTGGTACTAGTTACGAGGTTTCGACGAAATCCTTACCTTATCGTCAAATTATTATTTCATTTTCACACAGAGAAACACTTGATGCTCCAGATTAACTCCTATTGTGTGGGAATATACTAGTTGAAATGAATAACATGCACTCAGGGGTATTTAGCTGTTGTTTTTTGAGAGAAAAAATCTAGCGTGTTCCAAAATGTTGTACAATCTTACATTTGGACCTTAATTATGTATCTAGAGCACAGAGCCAATCCGTCTATATCGTTCACATGCTAACTTTTATTAGAACGAAATGTAGGGAGAAGACTTTACAAACATTTTTGGGACCCTGGCGAGCCTTCACTCCGAGTTGGAGGTGCACCAATAATTTATGGAGGGGGACCAATAATTTAAGGCTGGCCACAACAGCAATGCGCTGTTAAGTCTTGTTGGAAAGGGGTTAATATTCAAATGGAACCTTAAAGCCACCTTAGACAAAGGCTCAGTGAATAATAAAAACTGCAAAGTCATGTTGTGGAAAAACATTTTCTTTAACATTTTTTTGTGCGCTCAGTGAAGGATCTTCCACAAATTGCTGAATTGTTTAATTGAAAGGTACAGTATTGAAACAACCCGAGAAGCTGTTATTACTGTGTATAATTTGATGATGCAGGTGCTTGGAAATAAGTCAAAACCTACTCATATTACATCTGTAAACCGACTTTGATAGAACTTCCCCAAATATATTTCTCTTTACTTCCTGACTATTTACAAGGAACCATCTTAGTTGTAGGCCCACCAACGTTAATTATTGCAGCATTTTTAGTAGTCTGCCACGGTACATTGATTTATCTACTTACAGTTTGCATCTGTCTTCTGTAATATTACATTGTTTTCATTAAAATTGCAAATTAATTTCCAAGTTCTCTCACATGTCTTCTGTGATGCATGCACGTGTACCACATGTGAATTACAATTTTTACTTTATAGCCTCAAAACAGGATGCATACATTTACCACAAACATTTAATCCTCATCGTCATTTGCTTGGAAGGTAAAAGGACTCTGTCGTGTTGCATCTTAGGCTTCTTAATTAGCTCAATTCAAATCAGTTAGGCCCATATAGGCCTACTGGATAAACAGCAAGAGCCAACTGTCATCTCAGTCCCAACAAAACTTGCTATCACCAATACTTGTGTCGAAGTCTACTTTGCTATCCTAGCAATTGAATATAGCCTTAGACCTAGTAACTATACTGTAACCGTATAATACAACCATAACTTTACAGTTGCACTAGTAGTACTACAATGTCAACGGTCATATGAGGTCAAAGTTGAACCTTTAGACACTTGTAACTCAAACGATGGAGCTCCATGCTCAAGCAAATGGTACAGCTTAGATTTACTTCATTATTAGTATATGTCGATCCACCTCGCTGGGTACAAGAACCATATTGTTTTCCTTAGAGGCCCAAGGTCTTGCAACCGATGGTAAGAGAGTTCACAGTCTGAAACATTGTGAACACGATGACAGAAATAATTGGTGAAGTTACGCAGTGTTAAATGGATCCCCTTATTAATTAAAGAACTGTCTGATTACATTGATTGTTCTCATAAACTGTAAAAAAAAAGTTGCAAGGAATCACGGAGCCTTTTGATTCTCTGGTTTATGAAAGCTTTGACCATTTTGTGGGGACTAGGGCTAAATCTATGGAATCGGGATACAGACACGTCAGTGCCTTGTATTTTCTAAATTGCCCTTGCACAGAAGCAGTGGCGTAGCCACGGCGGGGTGGGGGGGGGGGGGCGGGGGGGGGGCGACAGCCCCCGCCCTCGTGAAAACTTGTCGCTCCCAGTCGCCCTGCCACTGGGATTTTGGGTGTCGAAAAATATTACATGTGCGAAAAATATATCATTTGTCTGAATGGTCTCGAATCTCCATGATGACCACTCATGAACGACCCTCCGACCGCGGACCGGCAGTAGGCTATAGTTGCTGAAAAAACCTGACGTGACATAGCGCATAGGCCGAGAAGACATTTACAGTAGTCGCACTGTACTGAAAACGCATGTTAACGACCGTCAAATAAATACTGGCGCGTAGCCAAGGGGGGGGGGGCGAAGGGGCGACCGCCCCCTTGAGAATATTTTTTGTACGTTTTTATGATATCATTAGTAATTTCAAAATAGAAAATGCTTAGATGCAACTTGCAAGGCCTGGGAAGTGCCATATCCAGCGATCTGGCAGGCATTTTCGTCAAAAATTTACGGCTCTGATAATTTGCCTACAGGTTCGCCCCTCCCTTGGCAAATTCTTCGCTACGCGCCTGAATAAGTACTAATACAAACAACCAATCAGGATCATGTAACCAGTGCGCATTAACTGATCAAACAAGCTAGTGAGCTATACTATACCCTTATAGAAAGGTGGTTTCCAGGTACTGAAATGCCAAAGAAGAAAAGGTAAAAAATGCTCATTTCGGTTTCTCACATCATTGCTCGCGTTATTGCCTCAATACTCCGTTACATTTTCAATCGGGTTTTCACTTCTGGGACGTAACCTGATGCTCTTCCGCTAAAAAAACAAATTTTCAAGAAAGGAGACAATACTTTCGCTGAGAACTACCGGCCAATCAGTCTATCACCCTAATAATATTTCAGACGCAATCTTTGATGTCAGTTTGACAGACATATAGTTCGGTCATTTCAGTATGTTACTTGCCTGAAAGCCCAGTCAATCTTTCCTTATTTTCCACTCGCAATTTGCAGATTTGTCGAAAAATGTCAATGCCGGTGTCAAACTCACAAAAGATATGTTACGATATTTCAAAATAACTTACCAGACTGTTTTTTTCCTTTTATTTCACTAAACTATTTGATGACCATATCAAGACATGGGATCTCAAAGTAAAGTATGTTGAGAAAACTTTAGAGCAGCTAACAAGGCCTGGGAAGTGTCATTTCCAACGATCTAGGAGGCCTTTTTAGCTAACAATTTTCGGTACGCTGCTCGCCAACTTATGGTGGCGCTCCGCTTAGATAGTAACAAGACGCCCTCCCAGGAAATGGTCAAGCCACCCCAGTGCCCCCACTGAAAAAAATCCTGGCTACGCCACTGCACAGAAGTGTTACTAATTGGACATTCGGTAAGTTCAGTGTCGGAAAGGATAGAAATTCGAACATGTTGACAGCGATCCTCCTATTCAATTGCCCTTGTAAACGAGCAAAGCTGAGAGCGATCTTACCATTTCAGTGGGCTGTTAACCCTTGTTGTGACTGTCCAGGATGAATTTTTAGACTACGGTCGTATGGCAAGCCGTTTTCCTTTTCGTTCAATATTTAATGATACAGTAATTATTTAATGATATCATTAAATCGATTGATGATATCATTACATATTTGCAGATATCATTAAGTACTTTGATGATATCAAATTAATTTGTTTTTAAATTTAATAATGAATATTACTGTGGTTTATCCATAACTCAAAGCCGATAGCCATTGCATATACAAACGGCTCTCGGTTTACTCAGCGACAGGAAGGGTCTGGATTTACCAAGAACCCTATAAATATATACTGTATGGCTATGGATTTACTCAAAAGTAGAGGGCTCACTTGACACGAACAGAAAATATGGTCCTCAAGGCAGAACTATCGTATATTCTTCTCCAGGTTCAATCTTTGCCGTTACTATTACACAATCACTTGTGGACCTGATACACATGCTCCTGCGTCTTTTCCGATAATGTAAGACAAGGCATCTAGCGTTGAAGCTATTGTGAGTTTTAGTAATTCATTTACAATCAATTTGCAAAAGAAATCACTGACGTGCACCGGTTAATTGAAAATGATACAATAAACAACGCTAGAAAGTTAGGCTTAACTTCGGAAATTAATAAAGCCTAACGTTAGGCCTAACTTTAGGCTAGGAAGAATCGTACGAGCGCGTATTGTACGCCTATGGCCTAGGTATAACTATCACTTAGCCTTACAAGTTACAGTAGGCCCAGGGTTAGGCAAAAAGGGAGTGAAGACTCGCGCACATACTTGAAACGCTTGATGACGGTAATATGACCTAGTTTCGAATGATGTGTAACAGAAGTGTTAGACACCACCATCTATCCCAGAAAATACACACAGCTCGCTACCGTCTGTAATTAGACACTAGTGAGTAGTGTACAGTCAATACATGCAGCTACAGTACAGTCAATACCCACAACACAGTGTACATAGCAACGATGGATTTCTCAGGTCCAGATAAAGCACTAATATTAATAAAGGCAAATGTCCAAACAATGAATGGATACAGGACCTTGTATGATAAGTATGCAAGAGTTTCCTGTAGAAGGACGTTTGTTCATGGTTCTAGCCTAGCGCGATAGTAGGCACATATTTTATACATTAAAATTAAGGCCGTGGCTATTCTTACGACTAGTCGTAACAATGATTTATAATTCAAGCGCAGGAAAGTAAATAAGCAACTGCGCATGTAGTAGGGGTAACCCTAACCCTAAACGGGTACCGTTATTTTCCGCACACGTTACTTTCCGCTGAAACAAAACGGTGTTTTCCGCAAACAAATTTGTCAGCAGAAAACAACGTTTTTTTCAGCGGAAAGTACCGTTTTTTTTTGGGAGGAACAGAATGACTTACTGAAATGATTAAGCACATGGAAGGATTTAGGAAGATGGAGAAGATAGGATTTGACTGTAACAGGATAAAATGTAGCTTCGAGACTAGATTTAGGATAGCTAAGGTTGTAGCTTAGGCTGTAGGCACTAGCTTAGGCTGTAAGCACAAGTTTAATTTTAGTTAAACAGCGCCACCCTTTTGGGTTGTAGTTTTCGACATGCCTTAGTTATACAGCCATTTCCAGCGAAAATCAAAGATACCACCTTTTTTTTAAACCATCATTACGCGGACCGCAGTTTTAATACTTTATTAGATACTCAATCCTTCATAACGCGGGCGTCCCTTTGCCCTTTTATCCGCCAACCGCCTCATACTTCTTTAATAAGACCTAATTACAAACACCCCAAGCCTCCTCTAAATTATAAGCAGCTTAAATTTTCTGATATGAACTCAGTCTAACCATCCTTGATCGACGTTCTTTGATACTTTCTCATGTTATTTTAATCATCCTGCCTGAATTTGGTATCCTAAAATTGCGGAAAAATATAGTGTACAGGTAAGTGAAGAAAAGGTGTTTTCCGCAGAAGAATTTTTTTCAGCGGAAAGTAATCAGCGGAAAGTAATGTATGCGGAAAACAATTGAAACCACCCTAAACACTAGCCCTAACCCTAACCTTAACCCTAACCGGGAATTATTGTTATTCCTAGTCATAAAAATAGTACTCCTAGTCGTAAAAATAGCCACGGTAAAGCAACTGCGCATGCGTATTTATAAATTATTCTTACGACTAGTCGTAAGAATAGCCAGTTTGTAAAATTAAACTACAAAACAACCGACACACTCGATCAGACATCCAATAAATGTGAACCAGGCCAGTAGTGAAGTAATTGTAAACATGTTTGAAGAAATGACAAATACTTTGGCTCTCGTAAAAGATGAATATCTTACAAATTTGCGATTATGTGCAATGATCAAACATTGCTTAGACTGATTGTTGCACTGCAGAGAAAGCATATCACTGACAAACAAACGCATGAATCTGATCGGAGCAGGTGCTTGCTGATTTTTAACACAGCACAGTGCTAGAGTAGCATTGTGAGAAGCGGTAGTTATTGCAATATTTGCTGAATAATTGCTTTAGTGTTTTTCAATAGGTTAGGCTACTTTTCAAAAGCAGATTATGTGTAGTGATAGCTTGCAGTTGAGTAATCGCAACTTAGGTCTTGAGCACGATTAATCCCAATTCCAAAGTGTATTCGCGACTACTATCTCACGCTTCCAAATTTGACAGTCATTTAATTCTTGTATATGTAGTTACACCATTTGAAGGTGTAGTGATATGGTAAAGCTAGAGATGTATTTTGTTTTGAGACATTGAATGGTGTATAGTGATATGGTAAAGCTAGAGATGTATTTTGCTTTGAGAAATTTAATGGTGTAGTGATATGGTAAAGTTAGAGATGTATTTTGCTTTGAGACATTGAATGGTGTAGTGATATAGTAAAGCTAAAGATGTATTTTGCTTTGAGAAATTGAATCTGTAGTAATTTTCCCTATCCCAAAAATGTGTTTTAAGTCTGTACGACTTGTAACTAAGGGTTTAACTAAATGAGAAAAGAAATTAATGTGTAATGTTCACTGTAATTTGGCTTGATTGCTGTTGTGTTGTAGACATGATTTTTTTCTGTTTTCTTATTCAATATTCTTGGTGTTTTCTCTCCAGGTAATGAGTTGGCCTACTTCTTTGCAGGCACTACTTTTATCTTCATGACACGTTGCCATTGGAGCAGTTTACTATTACAGAGGTGGCCTATCAAAATGAAAGACCTACACTGGTTAACCACCAGTTCTTCCAACAGAATTACTACTGGGATTTGTTCTAGTGCCAAATCTGATCTTCAGGATCAAAGAAAGTCAACAAACAGAACATACCAGGTGAATAAAGTGACAAATATAACAATAAGACATAGCTACGTTTCAAAGCTGTGCTTAGTGTTAGATATGCCACAAGATGGTGTTCCATCAATGTATCAGCAATAGTCAAAATACTATGCAACTGTAATGTAGTAAAATCAATGTATTATTTAATCTGGGTTATTTATTAAATCAATCATGGGGCAAAGAGCTTTTGCTGCTGCTGCTGCCCCTTCTCTGTGGAACAGCCTTCCAGAACATGTAAATCACAGTCCATCTCTTGATTCTTTTAAACGCTCTCTCAAGACTCATCTGATAAAAACTGTATAATTAATTGTTCACTGTTGCTCATTTTTTGCTTATATTTTTGTCTTGTACTTTGTTTACTGTTTTTGGTTCCTTGCTTTTTGCAAAGCAAGGAACCTAGATGCATTCAACTTGGCGTGTGTGTGTGTGTGTGTGTGTGTATATGTGACACATTGCTTGTGTACACGATATCTCAATAAGGAAATGATGTATGATGATCAAACTTGGTGGGTGGATAGCCATAGTAAGATACCCATAGTAAGAGGAAGATATTGTTTTTGGTGCCCCCAAAGGTCAGTTAGATGCCAAAAACCAATATATTAAAAACAGCAATAACTCCCATTGACAGGTCCCACATGGTTGATATTTTGGGAGTAGTCGTGAATGCGGTAAGGGATCGTTTCCAAACATAACAGTAATGTGATCAAAGGTCAACAAAGGTCAATTAATGATAAAAAACTAGTATTTTTGCGATAACTTGAGAATGAAATGTCTGTTAGGGTTGGGAGTTGCTTCAATGTAATCCAATTGTCGACCCGCATCTGGGTGACCCTTGACCTCAATTTGACCTCTGGTAACCTTTAGGTGTTTTGAAGCAGTTTTGATTCTATTTTCAGATGTCAACTTTAGGTACCTTCTGATCATAAATGTCAATAGGTTGACCCTGTGTGACCTTCGTGTGCGAAGTTGTATGAAGTCAAAGTTTTTGGTCGGAGTTAGGATGGCTGTACAGACTTGTCGTGTTGTTTTTTTGAATCAGGATATAAAACTATGTATCTGAAACCAAGGTCAAAAGGTCAAAGGTCACATTAGAAAAAATGTGCTTATTTTGGGAGGAAACAGGCAAAAAAGGAAATGTTGGTTTTGATGCTAGATTTGGATGTCAAAGGTACCTTCCGATCAAAAATATCAATGGGTTGACCCAAGGTGACCTTTGAGTGTTTAGTTACAGGATATGAGGTCAAAGTTAATCTTCAGACATTTAGTGCAATAACTCCCAGTGCTAAGGTGTGACACGGTTGATATTTTGGGACAAGTTGCAAATGGTATAGGGGAATATTTTCAAACTTAAAGGTCATGTGATCCGAGGTCACCAAAGGTCAATTAATGTTACAAAACATGTATTTTGGGGGGAGAAAATGGGCAGAGAAAATATGCTGAATTTTTACAGTTTTGATGCTCTATTTAGGTCTCACCGATCAAAAATGTCAATTGGTTGACCCCCAGGTCACCTTTGTGTGTGAAGTTATGTATACAAGTTCAAAGTTAATTTTTAGACATTTAATGCAATTAACTCCCAATGCCAAGGTGCGACACAGTTGATATTTTGGGACAGTTTGTGAATGGGGTGGTGGAACGTTTTCAAACTTAACGGTCATGTCATCTGAGGTCAACAATGTTATCATATCTGTTGACCCGCTTGTAGGTGACCTTATATTTCTTACATTTTCGACGCCATAAGTGCCTTATAAGTGTTGGCCATAGTGTGGGTTACTTTATGGGTACATGTATGACCAGTTGACCACAATTACTTTGACTATTTGCGCCCAATCTTGCTTGCTAATATTATGTGTATTGTCATATACCCGTATGCAAGGAACCTCTGTGCCATTGGGCTCTTGTTTGTTTTGCTGTTGCACTGTTTGTGTCACTGCGCCATGATCGCCTTGTTTAACAGATACCGACGCATTATTAATGTCCATTATAATTATTATGATTATTCATTATGGCAACAAATAATTACTGTAGAAGGGTGCCTGTGTTTAATAGATTGTAAGGTAATTAAATGCAGCTTCTTAGTAGGAAGGTGTTTGCCTACCCTGGCACCAGTTTGTTCAGCACAGTGCTGGTATTGGGCAGAACCCTGTGTGGGTTGCCCGTTCTTGTTTGCTACTGACTTTCACTGACATTATCAAACCAATTGTTCACCAGCATAAATCTGCCAGGGTGCCTTGATGTCACTCAGTATTTCAGATATTGGTCAGGTCACTCAGGTGCTGTATAATTGATGGTGATTTCAAGTGGCAGTCCTGGTAGCAAAATGGGTAACTTGTAATTATTTTCTCTGAATAATGTACTCTTATAGTGTGACACACCTATTGAAACACCCAATCTGTGCAGTATTGTTTGTAGCTACTGTAAAGTACTCATACATACACACAGATTGAAATACCCAATCTGTGAAGTATTGTTTGTAGCTACAGGTACTCAACCATACTCAACCATTGAATTACCCTCTCTAGAATTTTGTTTGTAGAGTCGCTCTACTCAACCATACTTACCATTGAAATACTCTATCTGTGCAGTATTGTTTGTAGCTACTCGACCGTACTCACATTGAAATACTCTATCTGCTGGTGAAGTATAGTTTGTAGCTACAGTACTCGACCATACAGTACTTACCCATTGAAATATATACTCTATCTGTGCAATATTGATTGTTGCTACTCGACCGTACTCACACATTGAAATACTCTATCTACTGGTGAAGTATGGTTTGTAGCTACTTAACCATACAGTACTCACCCATTGAAATACTCTATCTACTGGTGAAGTATTGTTTGTAGCTACTCGACCATACTCACACATTGAAATACTCTATCTACTGGTGAAGTATGGTTTGTAGCTACTTAACCATACAGTACTTACCCATTGAAATACTCTATGCGTGCAGTATTGTTTGTAGCTACTCGACCGTACTCACAGATTGAAATACTCGATCTATTGGTGAAGTATGGTTTCTATCTACTCAACCATACTCACACATTGAAATACTCTACTGTATCTACTGGTGAAGTATGGTTTGTAGCTACTCAACCATACTCACCCATTGAAATACTCTATCTACTGGTGAAGTATAGCTTGTAGCTACTCAACCATACTCACCCATTGAAATACTCTATCTACTGGTGAAGTATGGTTTGTAGCTACTCACCCATTGAAATACTCTATCTACTGGTGAAGTATGGTTTGAAGCTACTCAACCATACTCACCCATTGAAATACTCTATCTACTGGTGAAGTATGGCTTGTAGCTACTCAACCATACTCACACATTGAAACACTCTATCTACTGGTGAAGTATGGTTTGTAGCTACTCAACCATACTCACACATTGAAATACTCTATCTACTGGTGAAGTATGGTTTGTAGCTACTCAACCATACTCACACATTGAAACACTCTATCTACTGGTGAAGTATGGCTTGTAGCTACTCAACCATACTCACACATTGAAACACTCTATCTACTGGTGAAGTATGGTTTGTGGCTACTCAACCATACTCACACATTGAGATAATTTCAAAGTCTGTAATGCCCGACTGTAGAGTAACCAATGTTTAACTGGTTACTGTAGAGACCTTTTAACTTACAGTACTCTCAGTTTGTCGTGTCAGATTTTCTCCTCTATTAAAGTGCAAAGGGCCCAGTATTTAGTGTTATTTTCTGTTCATACTGCTCACTTATCACATTTTGCAGGAAGCAATTGGAAAGTTGAATGACCTACAGAGCAACGCATCTGTTTTGCAGTCTGTTAGGAAGACTCAAGGAAAGTTCAGTCATCGCAACATTCCAGAGGCAACTCAGTTTGCTCAGAGAGCTGGCTTGACAGTGAGTAGATTATTAATTAGGTGATTTAAGGATGAGTTATAGATCTTTAGTCTGCATATGATGTCATAGTCCAACCAAAAAGAAATGTTTAGGTGCTGTTACTGTTTCTACATGTGGTGGTAATGTTTCTACAGGTGCTGTTAATGTTTATACAGGTGGTGGTAATGTTTCTACATGTGGTGGTAATGTTTCTACAGGTGCTGTTAATGTTTCTAAAGGTGGTGTTAATGTTTCTACAGGTGCTGTTAATGTTTCTACAGGTAGTGGTAATGTTTCTACAGGTGGTGGTTATGTTTCTACCGGTGGAAGTAATGTTTCTACAGGTGGTGGTAATGTTTCTACAGGTGCTGTTAATGTTTCTACATGTGGTGTTAATGTTTCTACAGGTGCTGTTAATGTTTCTACAGGTAGTGGTAATGTTTCTACAGGTGGTGGTTATGTTTCTACCGGTGGAAGTAATGTTTCTACCGGTGGTGGTAATGTTTCTACAGGTGCTGTTAATGTTTCTACATGTGGTGGTAATGTTTCTACAGGTGCTGTTAATGTTTCTACATGTGCTGTTAATGTTTCTACAGGTAGTGGTAATGTTTCTACAGGTGGTGGTTATGTTTCTACCGGTAGTGTTAATGTTTCTACATGTGCTGTTAATGTTTCTACATGTGCTGTTAATGTTTCTACAGGTGGTGGTAATGTTTCTACAGGTGCTGTTAATGTTTCTACAGGTTGTGGTTATGTTTCTACCGGTGGAAGTAATGTTTCTACAGGTGCTGTTAATGTGCCTACAGGTGCTGTAAATGTTTCTACAGGTGCTGTTAATGTTTCTACATGTGCTGTTAATGTTTCTACAGGTGCTGTTAATGTTTCTACATGTGGTGGTAATGTTTCTACAGGTGCTGTTAATGTTTCTACATGTGATGGTATGTTTCTACATGTGCTGTTAAAGTTTCAAAAGGTGCTGGTAATGTTTCTACAGGTTCTGTTAATGTTTGTACAGGTGCTTTTAATGTTTCTACAGGTAGTGGTAATGTTTCTACAGGTGGTGGTTATGTTTCTACCGGTGGAAGTAATGTTTCTACAGGTGCTGGTAATGTTTCTACAGGTTCTGTTAATGTTTGTACAGGTGCTTTTAATGTTTCTACAGGTAGTGGTAATGTTTCTACAGGTTGTGGTTATGTTTCTACCGGTGTAAGTTATGTTTCTACAGGTGCTGTTAATGTTTCTACAGGTGCTGTTAATGTTTCTACATGTGGTGGTAATGTTTCTACATGTGGTGGTAATGTTTGTACAGGTTGTGGTTATGTTTCTACCGGTGGAAGTAATGTTTCTACAGGTGCTGTTAATGTTTCTACAGGTGGTGGTAATGTTCCAACAGGTGCTTTTAATGTTTCTACATGTGCTGTTAATGTTTCTACAGGTGGTGGTTATGTTTCTACCGGTGAAAGTAATGTTTCTACAGGTGCTGTTAATGTTTTTACAGGTGGTGGTAATGTTCCAACAGGTGCTTTTAATGTTTCTACATGTGCTGTTAATGTTTCTACAGGTGGTGGTTATGTTTCTACCGGTGGAAGTAATGTTTCTACAGGTGGTGGTTATGTTTCTACATGTGCTGTTAATGTTTCTACAGGTGCTGTTAGTGTTTCTACATGTGGTGGTAATGTTTCTACAGGTGGTGGTAATGTTTCTACATGTGCTGTTAATGTTTCTACATGTGGTGGTTATGTTTCTACCGGTGGAAGTAATGTTTCTACAGGTGCTGTTAATGTTTCTACAGGTGCTGTTAATGTTTCTACATGTTGGGGTAATGTTTCTACAGGTGGTGGTAATGTTTCTACATGTGCTGTTAATGTTTCTACATGTGGTGGTAATGTTTCTACAGGTGGTGGTAATGTTTCTACATGTGCTGTTAATGTTTCTACAGGTGCTGTTAGTGTTTCTACATGTGGTGGTAATGTTTCTACAGGTGGTGGTAATGTTTCTACATGTGCTGTTAATGTTTCTACATGTGGTGGTTATGTTTCTACCGGTGGAAGTAATGTTTCTACAGGTGCTGTTAATGTTTCTACAGGTGCTGTTAATGTTTCTACATGTTGGGGTAATGTTTCTACAGGTGGTGGTAATGTTTCTACATGTGCTGTTAATGTTTCTACATGTGGTGGTTATGTTTCTACCGGTGGAAGTAATGTTTCTACAGGTGCTGTTAATGTTTCTACAGGTGCTGTTAATGTTTCTACATGTTGTGGTAATGTTTCTACAGGTGGTGGTAATGTTTCTACATGTGCTGTTAATGTTTCTACAGGTGGTGGTTATGTTTCTACCGGTGGAAGTAATGTTCCAACAGGTGCTTTTAATGTTTCTACAGTACATGTGCTGTTAATGTTTCTACAGGTGGTGGTTATGTTTCTACCGGTGGAAGTAATGTTTCTACAGGTGCTGTTAATGTTTCTACATGTGGTGGTAATGTTTTTACAGGTGGTGGTTATGTTTCTACCGGTGGAAGTAATGTTTCTACAGGTGCTGTTAATGTTTCTACATGTGGTGGTAATGTTTCTACATGTGGTGGTTATGTTTCTACCGGTGGAAGTAATGTTTCTACAGGTGGTGGTAATGTTTCTACATGTGCTGTTAATGTTTCTACATGTGGTGTTTATGTTTCTACCGGTGGAAGTAATGTTTCTACAGGTGGTGGTTATGTTTCTACATGTGGTGGTAATGTTTCTACAGGTAGTGGTAATGTTTCTACATGTGGTGGTTATGTTTCTACCGGTGGAAGTAATGTTTCTACAGGTGCTGTTAATGTTTGTACATGTGGTGGTAATGTTTCTACAGGTGGTGGTAATGTTTCTACAGGTGGTGGTTATGTTTCTACCGGTGGAAGTAATGTTTCTACAGGTGCTGTTAATGTTTCTACAGTATTGTTCAAGCAAACAACTTTTTTGTCTTAACAAACCTAATATCCTACCGTTGTTATTGTAAGGCATAGTGAAGCCTACAGGAGCTTACTTGGCATTTGCATGTCTTAAGTGTTGCCAAGTGTTTTTACAAAGCTGTTAAATAATACTGAGTGCCGAGTGGTGGTGGATTTATATAATTGGTGCTATTGGTATAAAAGGTAGTATTTGGGTCATTAACTTGGAACTCGGAATAGGTTGTTCCAACTTGTTGAATGAACTTGCAATATGTTGTGTGTGGATCCAATTTGTTATTAGAAAATCCTCCTCTAATGAAATGTGAAACAAGGAATCTCAAATGATCCTGTTGTTTTACTTGTTTTTATCTCTCTAGATGGATCAGTTAAATACACTACCAATTATTCATGTCAGTGGAACAAAAGGAAAAGGATCAGTGTGTGCATTTTGTGAAAGTATTCTCAGGAAGCATGGTCTGAAAACTGGATTTTACAGGTAAAAGAAATGAGTTGAACTGTATGCAGCAAACAATATAAAGTAGGCAATATGAATAAAGTAAACAATATAGTGTTGGCTGTATGAATAAAGTAAATAATGTAAAATAGGCTGTATGAATAAAGTAAACAATATAGAATAGGCTATATGAATAAAGTAGACAATAAAGTATAGGCTGTATGAATAAAGTAAACAATATATAATAGACTAAAAGAATAAAGTAAACAATATAGAATAGGCTATAAGAATAAAGTAAACAATATAGAATAGGCTGTACGAATAAAGTTAACAATATAGAATAGGCTGTAAGAATAAAGTAAACAATATAGAATAGGCTGTATGAATAAAGTAAACAATATAGTGTTGGCTGTATGATTAAAGTAAACAATATATAATAGACTATAAGAATAAAGTAAACAATATAGAATAGGCTATAAGAATAAAGTAAACAATATAAAAATGGCTGTATGAAATAAAGTAAACAATATAGAATAGGCTCTTTACATAAATAAAGTAAACAATATAGTGTTGGCTGTATGAATAAAGTAAACAATATAAAATAGGCTATATGAATAAAGTAAACAATAAAGTATAGGCTGTACGAAAAAACTAAACAATATAGCTATAAGAATAAAGTAAACAATATAGAATAGGCTGTATGAAATAAAGTAAACAATATAGAATAGGCTGTATGAATAAAGTAAACAATATAGTGTTGGCTGTATGAATAAAGTAAACAATATAGTGTTGGCTGTATGAATAAAGTAAACAATATAAAATAGGCTATATGAATAAAGTAAACAATAAAGTATAGGCTGTACGAAAAAAGTAAACAATATAGCTATAAGAATAAAGTAAACAATATAGAATAGGCTGTATGAAATAAAGTAAACAATATAGAATAGGCTGTATGAATAAAGTAAACAATATAGTGTTGGCTGTATGAATAAAGTAAACAATATAGTGTTGGCTGTATGAATAAAGTAAACAATATAAAATAGGCTATATGAATAAAGTAAACAATAAAGTATAGGCTGTACGAAAAAAGTAAACAATATAGCTATAAGAATAAAGTAAACAATATAGAATAGGCTGTATGAAATAAAGTAAACAATATAGAATAGGCTTTATGAATAAAGTAAACAATAAATTATAGGTAATACGAATAAAGTAAACAATATAGAACACGCTATATGAATAAAGTAAACAGTAAAATGTAGGTTATATGAATAAAGTAAACAATATAAAATAGGTTATATGAATAAAGTAAACAATAAAGTAAAGGTAGTACGAATAAAGTAAACAATGTAGAATAGGCTATATGAATAAAGTAAACAATAATATGTAGGTTATGGCAGATTTCACAGTTTGATGGTCCAAACCAGCATAGTTAGTTTGAAGTACACTGTACTGCTGTGTGTTTTAAATAATTACAAGTCTTTGTCATTAATTTGAACAACAAAGTAAACAATATAAAATAGGTTATATGAATAAAGTAAACAATAAAGGATAGGTAGTACGAATAAAGTAAACAATATAGAATAGGCTATATGAATAAAGTAAACAATAAAATGTAGGTTATAAAGTTAACAATATAAAATAGGTCATATGAATAAAGAAAACAATATAGTATAGGCTGTATGAATAAAGTTACAAACAATATAAAATAGGATATATCAATAAGTCATAAATATAGAATAGACTGTATGAATAAAGTAAACAATATAGTATAGGCTATTTAGATTAAAGTAAACAAAAATTGCACGTTTGCGTCAACGAAGATACATTATTGGAAAATTATTTTCAAGAGTTCATAGAGCATTTTTGAGTAGAAATAATTATTCAACAGCAGTGATCATGCATCAGCGCCAGGGTTAGAAATCAACGATCGCGCCCAAGCGGGTGTTTACAGTTCCACATCGTCAGATCATAGCTCACTGCCCTGTTTAAATGTTGCATTTTGAGAGAGAGAAAAGTTTTCCACAATGATTTAGAAGAAATAATTGAGTTCACTTTCTCTCTGATTTCCCGCAAGAAGTATTTATCACCCTGCAAATAGCTTCCGCCTTATTGCCCACTGCACTTTTTCCCGCCATGCAGATATCCTTTTAAACTTTTAACAAATTGCCATTGATATAGCACCACTACTTAATCCGCCCGGGTTTTCCCGAATCCCCATACAAAATGTTACAATCTGCATCAAAGGACAGTCGCTAATTACTTGACATGCTGAAACATGCATTCCACAAGTTCATTCAACTCCATTCTTGATTCTCTCCATTTGTTTTGCACAAGCGTTGTGCGGTAGTCGGATTTCACACAACCGGTAGTGTTGCAACATCCATCCCGTATCATAACTACAACCGGTATTTTCCTCAACTTTCATCCATGGTTCAAAGCACTTAGTTACGAGATTGTCAATGTCATACATTCAATATGCATAGCCTAGGCTACAGTATGTACATACTCTTACACGAACGGTTATAAAAAATATGAAAAAAATAACACGCTATATTAGGGCCATTGTTTTTTAACATACACTTCCAAAAGAAAAGCAAAAACCTTGGAAAAAAGCAACCCACACCATCCTTCATTCATACTCGACGTACGATATTAGATGATCACGTTCGCACATGGATTAAACTATTGTAGTAATCCGTATTCCATACACAAAAAGAAATTGGGAGTTCCCCATTATTTCATGATATTGGAATAGAGCAACCCCTTCAAGTTCAAAAGTTCACAATGAAAAGTTTTTAACTATCAACAAGTCACCACGTGTTTGGAACTTCAGACAATAAGAATGTAACATAGGGGCTACGTAAATACGGGATTATAAACTACATACATAAGAATAGTACAGATTTATTCATATCGTTAATCGGCTGTTGTTTACTCCAGAAAATATACTTTCAATACGCACAATATCAATCTTTCGTACAAAAAATCTTAAAATTTAAAAAGTGGCAAAAGATAACTATAAATTACATCGTGGAACCCCCTGCATTAATAAACTAATCCATTTCATTACAGCATCAACTCTCAAGTACCGCACAGAAGTGTGTACCAGTACCGTACCCTAGGCTATAATAATATACAGTCCCATGCAAAGATGGACTTAAACTGGATATACTCCCTGCGGTTTTGGCTCAATATTTATTAGATCGTTATAATTATTATAACAAAATGAGGTGAAATGCATAAGGGTAAGATTTTGTACATGGGAACCTTGACAATCATCGTTTGAAGGAAAAATAAATATCGAAAATTTCAGAATAACTTTGAAGTCCCGTAACATGCTGAGCTCAAGTAACGTTCGATATTTGGTGTAGCCTAGGTCCAAATTACTACGTGAAAAATTGATTCGTTAATGGTCTAGGCCACTCATTCTCTGATTGGTCTATTGCGGCGATGTTGAAGCAGCCTGGTCTTGCATGATACACAGCGAATTTTAACGTGGTGTGGCTGATCGGACTAACCGCGACGGCTTTACTGTAGTACTACTGTACAGCATACAACAATGAACTTGTTGAGGTCCCAGAGATATGAAATCCTATTCGGAAAAGTGCAATTACTTAGAAAATATATCAAGTGAATGTGAAATTTAAAAAGGTAGGGAACTTGCTGAAATTTTATACAGGATAAAAACGACTCATGTGCTACCGTAACATGGTACACATGTGTAGTACACTGGCAATCACTGTTAAATTGGGCCACAAAATCGCGTCAATTGGGTCTTCAATTTTCAAAAAGCTTCAGCTCAGACACCCCCCTACACTGCTTTCCGGATTCTTCCGATTTATGTTCCCAGGAACAAAAACATTTTTTCCTGACTGTGGCCAACAGTGTGTTAAAATAGTGACATTTAGGGTTTACACAGGTCCAAAAAGTGGGAATCGGGTACCCAAGAGCTGTCACCAATCGGGTATCCAGGTACCCGGAAAAAAACTGTTTACCAACGTGTATCATGATTTTCAAGAAATTACATATTGGATGCTATAATAAATGAATTATATTCTCTGCTGACAATGTTTTCATGTTCAAATATGTAGGTGTAAGATAAGGTATAAAACCTTCCTCAATAACAATAATTTATATTTGCTTTTGTTTCTTTCGTTAACTTGTTAATAACTTTATATAATTAACATTACTACCATACATCACACTGCTGTCGCTGCTTATGCTTGCTCTCCACGTCTATTGGATCAGACCATATAAATTTCCAATTGAGCTCTTAAGCAGTTGTTACTACTACTATCTATTACGCAGACCCAGGGTTCGCATTAGCCGCGAGATTGCACGATTGCGCAATTTGATCACATTTGGAATAAACGATGAGTAAAAAGCCACTTGCGATTATTATTTTTTAGTCTATAATCCATAAACATATCGTAATATTCCTTGTCAGCCTTTCCTGAACTATCAAATCAACGAATGAATAAATAATTTTTTTCCCCCTCATGGTAGCCTAACACCACACTAAGTCAATGGAAATCTAACTAAACCTAACCATCTGTTTATTAGCTGAAATTGTGACGCAGTTACAAGATATCCATGGATTACTTTCATTTTTGCTGTTACGTTCAACCACATGGTTGCCTAACACAACACTAAGTCTATGGGGTAATCTAGCCTAGCCATCTGTTTATTAGCTGAAATTGTGACGCAGTTATAAGATATCCATGGAATACTTTCATTATTGCCGTTACGTTCGACCACATGGTTGCCTAACACCACACTAAGTCAACGGGGTAATCTAGCCTAGCCGTCTGTTTATTTGCTGAAATTGTGACGCAGTTATAAGATATCCATGGAATACTTTCGTTACTGCTGTCATCTTTCATCCATTTGCCAATTTTTTTTTTTTAAATCACACTTTGCGTAGGATTCGGGTTATAAATTAGGAATCGGGTAGTATCGCAACGGGCGGGTACCCACTAGTGACATGACATATCTGCTACTGGACAACAAACTTTTGTCTGAATGTGTGCTATGGACTTTCAATCTTATTGCTTCCTCCTCAGTTCTCCCCACCTTGTAGAGGTTCGCGAGAGAATACGAGTTAATGGACTGCCCATGGAGAAAGAGGATTTTGCAAGCTCTTTTTTTGAAGTGTATGACAGGCTTGATGACACAAAGAAGGATCATGAGGAGGCCATGCCGGCTTATTTTCGGTTTCTCACTATAATGGCATTTCATGTCTTTTTGAAAGAAAAAGTAAGATAATTTATCCAAGTTTTGTCGTACAGATATCTGATCCTTTTCTGTTTTTGAAATGAAGGATATAAATTTGTCGGCCTCATATAAATAACATTTATGAGAGGTTTATCTTTGATGAGGAGAGGGGGACGAATGTGAAACCCTTCTAGATAGTAGCCAGCACAATGCTGTTGTCAATTGTTACGTAATAGATCATGTGTCCGTTATGGGTATGAAACATTGGTGCATTGCAGCTGTCATGTTCTAAAGGCCTTATGATCTGAAAGTTCCATATTCCTTCTGTGAAAGCTCAATGTATTTGGTATCATAGGAAGGAAAAATATCACTGAGGTTTCACCTAATAACAGAACAGATAGCTGTCAGTGAGGTTTCACCTTTTATCAGAACAGAACAGATAGCTGTCAGTGAGGTTTCACCTATGAACAGAACAGACCAGATAGCTGTCAGTGAGGTTTCACCTAATAACAGAACATACCAGATAGCTGTCCGAGAGGTTTCACCTAATAACAGAACAGACCAGATAGCTGTCAGTGAGGTTTCACCTAATAACAGAACAGACTAGATAGCTGTCAGTGAGGTTTCACCTAATAACAGTACAGACTAGATAGCTGTCAGTGAGGTTTCACCTAATAACAGAACAGACTAGATAGCTGTCAGTGAGGTTTCACCCAGACCAGATAGTCGTCAGTGAGGTTTCACCCTATATAAGAACAGAACAGATAGCTGTCAGTGAGGTTTCACCTAATAACAGCACAGACCAGATAGCTGTCAGTGAGGTTTCACCTAATAACAGAACAGAACAGATACAGTAGCTGTCAGTGAGGTTTCACCTTTTATCAGAACAGAACAGATAGCTGTCAGTGAGGTTTCACCTAATAACAGAACAGACTAGATAGCTGTCAGTGAGGTTTCACCTAATAACAGTACAGACCAGATAGCTGTCCGTGAGGTTTCACCTAATAACAGAACAGAACAGATAGCTGTCAGTGAGGTTTCACCTAATAACAGAACAGACCAGATAGCTGTCAGTGAGGTTTCACCTAATAACAGAACAGACTAGATAGCTGTCAGTGAGGTTTCACCTAATAACAGAATAGAACAGATACAGTAGCTGTCAGTGAGGTTTCACCTTTTATCAGAACAGAACAGATACAGTAGCTGTCAGTGAGGTTTCACCTTTTATCAGAACAGAACAGATAGCTGTCAGTGAGGTTTCACCTAATAACAGAACAGAACAGATAGCTGTCAGTGAGGTTTCACCTAATAACAGAACCGACCAGATAGCTGTCAGTGAGGTTTCACCTAATAACAGAACAGAACATAGCTGTCAGTGAGGTTTCACCTAATAACAGAACAGACCAGATAGCTGTCAGTGAGGTTTCACCTAATAACAGAACAGACTAGATAGCTGTCAGTGAGGTTTCACCTAATAACAGTACAGACCAAATAGCTGTCAGTGAGGTTTCACCTAATAACAGTACAGACCAGATAGCTGTCAGTGAGGTTTAACTTAATAACAGAACAGAACAGATACAGTAGCTGTCAGTGAGGTTTCACCTATGAACAGAACAGATACAGTAGCTGTCAGTGAGGTTTCACCTTATAACAGAACATACCAGATAGCTGTCAGTGAGGTTTCACTTAATAACAGAACAGAACAGATACAGTAGCTGTCAATGAGGTTTCACCTAATAACAGAACAGACCAGATAGCTGTCAGTGAGGTTTCACCTAATAACAGAACATACCAGATAGCTGTCAGTGAGGTTTCACCTAATAACAGAACAGACCAGATAGCTGTCAGTGAGGTTTCACCTAACAACATAACAGACCAAATAGCTGTCAGTGAGGTTTCACCTAATAACAGTACAGACCAACCAGATAGCTGTCAGTGAGGTTTCACTTAATAACAGAACAGACCAGATAGCTGTCAGTGAGGTTTCACCTAATAACATAACATACCAAATAGCTGTCAGTGAGGTTTCACCTAATAACAGTACAGACCAACCAGATAGCTGTCAGTGAGGTTTCACTTAATAACAGAACAGAACAGACACAGTACCTGTCAGTGAGGTTTCACCTATGAACAGAACAGAACAGGTAGCTGTCAGTGAGGTTTCAACTAATAACAGAACAGACCAGATAGCTGTCAGTGAGGTTTCACCTAATAACATAACAGACCAAATAGCTGTCAGTGAGGTTTCACCTAATAACATAACAGACTAAATAGCTGTCAGTGAGGTTTCATCTAATAACATAACAGACTAAATAGCTGTCAGTGAGGTTTCATCTAATAACATAACAGACCAAATAGCTGTCAGTGAGGTTTCACCTAATAACATAACAGACTACTGTAGATAGCTGTCAGTGAGGTTCCACTCAATAACATTACAGACCAAATAGCTGTCAGTGAGGTTTCACGTAATAACAGAACAGACCAGATAGCTGTCAGTGAGGTTTCACCTAATAACAGAACAGAACAGACCAGATAGCTGTCAGTGAGGTTTCATGTAATAACAGAACAGATAGTTGTCAGTGAGGTTTCACCTAATAACAGAACAGACCAAATAGCTGTCAGTGAGGTTTCACCTAATAACAGAACACACCAGATAGCTGTCAGTGAGATTTGACCTAATAACAGAACACACCAGATAGCTGTCAGTGATGTTTATGTCCAATGTTTGCTCTGGCAAAAGTGTCATCCATTAAATGATCTATTCTGGTAACTAGCACAACCCTCAGGAATGGCTTGATTTCATACCCTTGCATCTTATATGTTATAATTACATTCACATATATTATTAGACATGAGCATTAAAGATGATGACATGGTATGACTGTAAACAAGAGTGGCCATCAGCTATCTATTATCCAATAAGTTGAAGGTAAAAACTCCTAGCTAAGAGTGATCTAGAAACCAAGTCTTTCAGTTGCTTATTTCACTTTTAAATTCATTCATCAGGAGACATATTGAATTGTGTGTTTATGATGGAATGCCTACTAGTTAATTTCTGGTTCACATTTTCCATTCATTCATCAGGGGACATATTAAATTGTGTGTTTATGATGGAATGCCTACTAGTTAATTTCTGGTTCACATTTTCCATTCATTCATCAGGGGACATATTGAGTTGTGTGTTTATAATGGAATGCCTACCAGGACTAAATAAATGTCAGTTGTTCTTGTTCATAGGTGGATGTAGCTCTTATAGAGGTTGGTATTGGAGGGGAACATGACTGCACAAACATCATCAGGCAACCGACAGTTGTAGGAATAACATCCCTTGGAATGGACCATACTTTCCTACTAGGAGAGACACTGGGTCAAATAGCCTGGCATAAAGCTGGCATCTGCAAGGTTAGTCTTTAACCAGAGAACCACTCCACACAATCAACAAACCTTGGCCAAGTTTGATATATAAACGTTCTTACTGTGATCAAAATTGAATGGTTGAAGACTGAGATCAAAATTTTCTTCAGCATTTTGTGCAAACTACATCCTGGCAAATGGCAAAGGTAATTGATTTTCAAACTTGATGAAGTTTTGTGAATGTAATTAACAACGGCAGGGTGAGTGTTATCATGATGACGAATGAGTTGGTGATGTGGTTGTTTCTGTTTGAAATGTACTAATCATTAATCCACCAAGGGGAAATAATAATCTCTAAATGCATTTGCAATTAATAAATCTGTGAATTCAAAGAGTATATTGACAGCTATGTTGATATTCCAGTTGCAGCACATTCCCAGGACAAATAAATATAATAACAAAAACAAATAAGCTTTTGATGAGCATGTACCATGATAAAGTCAATGAGCATTTTCTGCGGTCCTTTTCAATTAGCTTTGATGAGCATGTACAATGCCATGATAAATCAAAGAGCACCTTCTGTGTTTCCATGGCAGGAGAATAGCTGTTGTAACACAACCAGCTGCATGGCTGTGTTTCAATGGCAGAAGAGGAGTTGTAACAAAACCAGCTGCATGGCTGTGTTTCAATGGCAGAAGAGGAGTTGTAACAAAACCAGCTGCATGGCTGTGTTTCAATGGCAGAAGAGGAGTTGTAACAAAACCAGCTGCATGGCTGTGTTTCAATGGCAGGAGAATAGCTGTTGTAACACAACCAGCTGCATGGCTGTGTTTCAATTGCAGAAGAGGAGTTGTAACAAAACCAGCTGCATGGCTGTGTTTCAATGGCAGAAGAGGAGTTGTAACAAAACCAGCTGCATGGCTGTGTTTCAATGGCAGGAGAATAGCTGTTGTAACACAACCAGCTGCATGGCTGTGTTTCAATTGCAGAAGAGGAGTTGTAACACAACCAGCTGCATGGCTGTGTTTCAATGGCAGGAGAATAGCTGTTGTAACACAACCAGCTGCATGGCTGTGTTTCAATGGCAGGAGAATAGCTGTTGTAACACAACCAGCTGCATGGCTGTGTTTCAATGGCAGGAGAATAGCTGTTGTAACACAACCAGCTGCATGGCTGTGTTTCAATGGCAGGAGAAAAGCAGTTGTAACACAACCAGCTGCATGACTGTGTTTCAATGGCAGGAGAATAGCTGTTGTAACACAACCAGCTGCATGGCTGTGTTTCAGTGGCAGAAGAGGAGTTCACAACCAGCTGCATGGTTGTGTTTTCATTGCAGAAGAGGAGTTCTAACACAACCAGCTGCTTGGCTGTGTTTCCATGGCAGGAGAATAGCTGAACACAGAACCAGCTGCATGACTGTTTCAATGGCAGAAGAAGAGTTGTTGTAACACAACCAGCTGCATGGCTGTGTTTCTGTGGTAGAAGAGGAGTTGTAACACAACCAGCTGCATGGTTGTGTTTCCATGGCAGGAGAATAGCTGAACACACAACCAGCTGCATGGCTGTGTTTCAATGGCAGAAGAAGAGCTGTTGTAACACAACCAGCTGCATGGCTGTGTTTCTGTGGTAGAAGAGGAGTTGTAACACAACCAGCTGCTTGGCTGTGTTTCCATGGCAGGAGAATAGCTGAACACACAACCAGCTGCATGGCTGTGTTTCAATGGCAGAAGAAGAGCTGTTGTAACACAACCAGCTGCATGGCTGTGTTTCAATGGCATGAGAATAGCTGTCGTAACACAACCAGCTGCATGGCAGTATATTATTCGTTTGATTTTTGAGATGTTCCTAGAATGACTCAAAGAATATATGCATGTCATATGGATGGCAATTCAATGTGCTATATGACCAAAATGTTGTATTAACTTGATAAAATTGTACACACATAAGCAGAATCTCAAGTAAGCTTGCTGGGAAACCAGTTTTAGTTCCGAAACCATTGTTTGGTTTCGATGCTAATCGTAACCTATGCATTCATGATGGCGTATATGTATGTGTGTGTTCAGAGAGTCTACCTGATGGAAAAGTAAGGACAGATTACACCAAAAAATGTAAATCTATTAGCTTATGATTCGTATGAAGTTACAGAAAGGTTTGTGTTAACTATTTTGTTCATTCATTTTGTATTCTACAGCCTGGGAAGCCAGTTTTTACAGTACCACAGCCGGAGGAAGCTATGAAAGTTGTTCAAGACAGAGCTAAGGAGATTGGTGTAAGTAAATGAATTCACCCCATCTCAAATAACCTTTGTCAAACAAAGAGTAGCATACCAGTGCATTGTAACAAACTGAGAAACTCAAAATATCAGGATGGAAATGTGTTGTCAGCCCCTCCTCTCTCAGACTGTTGAATTCACTCCATCTAACTAATTATCTAACTAATTATGACTAACAGCATCGGGTTGGGAAGCCCAACCATGCAGGGCTTGTTACGCACTTGAAGAAGCAGGATGGTAGATATAACATTATAAGAGCAGAGGTTTAGCAATTGTTCATCACCAAATCAACCAAGTCAAAAGACAACTGTAATGGTGAGATAACCCTGGATACTAAATCATGGTCTGTGAGACCCTAACCAACAAAGAATACTAACCATGTAGCCTAACAATGGTGGATACAACCCTCGTTTAGTCTCCATGTAACCCACAGACACTTTAGATACTGTTTTTCAAAAAGCTTCTACTTCAATGCATATCCTGCTCAAAGGGCAGATTAAGAAGCCCACAGGATCCATATGGTTAGGATACAATATCTTCTACTTCAATGCATATCCTGCTGAAAGGGCAGATTAAGAAGCCCACAGGACCTATATGGTTAGGATACAATATCTTCTACTTCAATGCATATCCTGCTGAAAGGGCAGATTAAGAAGCCCACAGGACCTATATGGTTAGGATACAATATCTTCTACTTCAATGCATATCCTGCTGAAAGGGCAGATTAAGAAGCCCACAGGACCTATATGGTTAGGATACAATATCTTCTACTTCAATGCATATCCTGCTCAAAGGGCAGATTAAGAAGCCCACAGGACCTATATGGTTAGGATACAATATCTTCTACTTCAATGCATATCCTGCTCAAAGGGCAGATTAAGAGCCCACAGGAGCTTTATGGTTAGGATACAATATCTTCTACTTCAATGCATATCCTGCTGAAAGGGCAGATTAAGAAGCCCACAGGACCTATATGGTTAGGATACAATATCTTCTACTTCAATGCATACCCTGCTCAAAGGGCAGATTAAGAAGCCCACAGGATCCATATGGTTAGGATACAATATCTTCTACTTCAATGCATATCCTGCTCAAAGGGCAGATTAAGAAGCCCACAGGACCTATATGGTTAGGATACAATATCTTCTACTTCAATGCATATCCTGCTGAAAGGGCAGATTAAGAAGCCCACAGGACCTATATGGTTAGGATACAATATCTTCTACTTCAATGCATATCCTGCTCAAAGGGCAGATTAAGAAGCCCACAGGACCTATATGGTTAGGATACAATATCTTCTACTTCAATGCATATCCTGCTCAAAGGGCAGATTAAGAAGCCCACAGGACCTATATGGTTAGGATACAATATCTTCTACTTCAATGCATACCCTGCTCAAAGGGTAGTTTAAGAAGCCCACAAGACCTATATGGTTAGGATACAATATCTTCTACTTCAATGCATATCCTGCTGAAAGGGCAGATTAAGAAGCCCACAGGACCTATATGGTTAGGATACAATATCTTCTACTTCAATGCATATCCTGCTCAAAGGGTAGATTAAGAAGCCCACAGGACCTATATGGTTAGGATACAATATCTTCTACTTCAATGCATACCCTGCTCAAAGGGCAGATTAAGAAGCCCACAGGACCTATATGGTTAGGATACAATATCTTCTACTTCAATGCATATCCTGCTCAAAGGGCAGATTAAGAAGCCCACAAGACCTATATGGTTAGGATACAATATCTTCTACTTCAATGCATATCCTGCTGAAAGGGCAGATTAAGAAGCCCACAGGACCTATATGGTTAGGATACAATATCTTCTACTTCAATGCATATCCTGCTCAAAGGGTAGATTAAGAAGCCCACAGGACCTATATGGTTAGGATACAATATCTTCTACTTCAATGCATACCCTGCTCAAAGGGCAGATTAAGAAGCCCACAGGACCTATATGGTTAGGATACAATATCTTCTACTTCAATGCATATCCTGCTGAAAGGGCAGATTAAGAAGCCCACAAGACCTATATGGTTAGGATACAATATCTTCTACTTCAATGCATATCCTGCTGAAAGGGCAGATTAAGAAGCCCACAGGACCTATATGGTTAGGATACAATATCTTCTACTTCAATGCATATCCTGCTCAAAGGGCAGATTAAGAAGCCCACAGGACCTATATGGTTAGGATACAATATCTTCTACTTCAATGCATATCCTGCTCAAAGGGCAGATTAAGAGCCCACAGGAGCTTTATGGTTAGGATACAATATCTTCTACTTCAATGCATATCCTGCTGAAAGGGCAGATTAAGAAGCCCACAGGACCTATATGGTTAGGATACAATATCTTCTACTTCAATGCATACCCTGCTCAAAGGGCAGATTAAGAAGCCCACAGGATCCATATGGTTAGGATACAATATCTTCTACTTCAATGCATATCCTGCTCAAAGGGCAGATTAAGAAGCCCACAGGACCTATATGGTTAGGATACAATATCTTCTACTTCAATGCATATCCTGCTGAAAGGGCAGATTAAGAAGCCCACAGGACCTATATGGTTAGGATACAATATCTTCTACTTCAATGCATATCCTGCTCAAAGGGCAGATTAAGAAGCCCACAGGACCTATATGGTTAGGATACAATATCTTCTACTTCAATGCATATCCTGCTCAAAGGGCAGATTAAGAAGCCCACAGGACCTATATGGTTAGGATACAATATCTTCTACTTCAATGCATACCCTGCTCAAAGGGTAGTTTAAGAAGCCCACAAGACCTATATGGTTAGGATACAATATCTTCTACTTCAATGCATATCCTGCTGAAAGGGCAGATTAAGAAGCCCACAGGACCTATATGGTTAGGATACAATATCTTCTACTTCAATGCATATCCTGCTCAAAGGGTAGATTAAGAAGCCCACAGGACCTATATGGTTAGGATACAATATCTTCTACTTCAATGCATACCCTGCTCAAAGGGCAGATTAAGAAGCCCACAGGACCTATATGGTTAGGATACAATATCTTCTACTTCAATGCATATCCTGCTCAAAGGGCAGATTAAGAAGCCCACAAGACCTATATGGTTAGGATACAATATCTTCTACTTCAATGCATATCCTGCTGAAAGGGCAGATTAAGAAGCCCACAGGACCTATATGGTTAGGATACAATATCTTCTACTTCAATGCATATCCTGCTCAAAGGGTAGATTAAGAAGCCCACAGGACCTATATGGTTAGGATACAATATCTTCTACTTCAATGCATACCCTGCTCAAAGGGCAGATTAAGAAGCCCACAGGACCTATATGGTTAGGATACAATATCTTCTACTTCAATGCATATCCTGCTGAAAGGGCAGATTAAGAAGCCCACAAGACCTATATGGTTAGGATACAATATCTTCTACTTCAATGCATATCCTGCTGAAAGGGCAGATTAAGAAGCCCACAGGACCTATATGGTTAGGATACAATATCTTCTACTTCAATGGATATCCTGTTCAAAGGGCAGATTAAGAGCCCACAGGAGCTTTATGGTTAGGATACAATATCTTCTACTTCAATGCATACCCTGCTCAAAGGGCAGTTTAAGAAGCCCACAGGACCTATATGGTTAGGATACAATATCTTCTACTTCAATGCATATCCTGTTCAAAGGGCAGATTAAGAGCCCACAGGACTGGAGGACACCACAATTAGGGAGCACAGCCTCTAGGGGTGCAGTGTAATGGACGTTGTGTTTATTAATAGTAAGTCCTGGAAGTTTCTCAGTAATGTATCATACAGACTGGTTTGTGATCTTAACATCGTAATGGACGTTGTGTTTATTAAATAGTAAGTCCTGGAAGTTTCTCAGTAATGTATCATACAGACTGGTTTGTGATCTTAACATCGTAATGGACGTTGTGTTTATTAAATAGTAAGTCCTGGTAGTTTCTCAGTAATTTATGGTACAGACTGGTGTGTGAACTTAACAGTGTAATAGTGAAGTCGTTAAACTTATGACATAAACTGTATGTAAAAGACTGTTGATAACATCTTCAACAGTAGTTCTTAACCTTTTGAGGATATTGTGTTAGCACTTATGTTGTGTTTACATGGTATTAATTTATATGACATCAATGAGTCACTTGTGCTTAAATTTTATGTCTTTCCTCATGTATTAAAATGTTTATTTCATGTATTGGGGATGGTTTTTGAAAATATGAATAGAAAAACAAAAAGAAAGTAAAATGTTTCATATCCTTGTGGCACTGTGACATCATAAATGTAGAAAATGACAGTTCTCTGGCACAACTTGTAGACTAGGATATCTATCAAATAGAACAACATTTGACTTAGGTGTTGGGGGAGTTCCAAACAGAACAACATTTTACTTAGGTGTTTGGGGGAGTACCAAACAGAACAACATTTTTCTTAGGTGTTGGGGGAGTTCCAAACAGAACAACATTTTACTTGTGATGATAATGTGGTGATATTACTGGTGATGGCAATGCTGTTTGTCTTTGCTTATGATTTCACTACACATTGAGGATGTGATGATAATGTGATACTATAACTGGAGATGGCAATGTGATGATAATGTGGTGCTATATCTGGAGATGGCAATGCTGTTTGTCTTTGCTTATGATTTCACTACATATTGAGGATGTGATGGTAATGTGGTACTATAACTGGAGATGGCAATGTGATGATAATGTGGTGCTATAACTGGCGATGGCAATGCTGTTTGTCTTTGCTTATGATTTCACTACACATTGAGGATGTGATGATAATGTGGTGCTATAACTGGGGATGGCAATGTGATGATAATGTGGTGCTATAACTGGGGATGGCAATGTGATGATAATGTGGTGCTATAACTGGAAATGGCAATGTGATGATAATGTGGTGCTATAACTGGAGATGGCAATGTGATGATAATGTGGTGCTATAACTGGAGATGGCAATGTGATGATAATGTGGTGCTATAACTGGGGATGGCAATGTGATGATAATGTGGTGCTATAACTGGAGATGGCAATGTGATGATAATGTGGTGCTATAACTGGAGATGGCAATGTGATGATAATGTGGTGCTATAACTGGAGATGGCAATGTGATGATAATGTGGTGCTATAACTGGGGATGGCCATGTGATGATAATGTGATACTATAACTGGTGATGGCAATGTGATGATAATGTGGTGCTATAACTGGGGATGGCAATGTGATGATAATGTGGTGCTATAACTGGAGATGGCAATGTGATGATAATGTGGTGCTATAACTGGAGATGCTTTTTGTCTTTGCTTTAGGCTCCACTCCGTTGTGCAGTTTCATTGGAAAAGAATCATTTTGGAGAACATTCCATTCAGCTTGGATTGGCTGGCGAACATCAACGTGTCAACGCGTCACTAGCCATTCACCTTTGTGCTAGTTTTCTTGAGAATATAAAAGCAGAATGTTTCCAAGGTATGTTCCTTCCTAATGGTCTCTTGGCTGATCAGACTATTGTAAGCTGGTGAGAGAATCACTGTAGATAAAGTAATCCTTTAGCCTTGTCTCAATGTAGTAGGAGTTTATGAAACTATGCAAGTTATCTTCAAGGTTATAAGTAACAATTGTAAATTAATTTAGGATTAACTTTTTTGAGAGTGTATAAAGGCGCCACGAAATGTAACACTGTTAAAAATGTCGGAAGCATCAAGAAGTTCTTGTAACACACAGATATTACAAACATTTTAACCTGATGAAGTGTTCTTTTCTCACGATTCAAGGGTCCAATTATTCTCCTTTCTATGTTTTATGCTTATGTAAGGTTTTTTTTTTGTTCGGCCAATAGTAAAATGTAATTCGAAAAATAGAACATTTTGAGAAACAAACCCCAGGGACGTCAAATCTCACTTCCCGGGCCGGACACATACTTGTACTTGCAGGGCAAAGCTTGTTCCTGCAAGGAGCAAGATAACACACTTTATAAGGTTCCTGTGAGATTGCTTAGGCCAGAGCAGATACAAGGTGTGACCATGGTGTGTAGCACCCGTTTACCTACTTTAGTAAATTACTATGGAATTATATGCGGTGTGGGGAATATGAAACAAATAAAGATGAAAGCGTACATGCGGGAAGTTTGAGATAAAGGATGATGGGAAACGAGTGGGGGTGGGGGAGGAGTGCACATATGAGAGAAGAGATAGTCTCTTGTGATAAAGATCTGATTTACTTGCCCTCACCCTTCTTCCCCTCCCCTCTCACAATCTTCCCCGCATGGTTACGACACGTAGTTAAAGTAATGGGGAGCTGACATTTCTTTCTGCTCAGATGTATTTTGTTTGTCAAAATATGTTGTAAACTCCATTAACTGACTTTTCAAGTATCCATTCGTTATGCTACAGTATCTTTCAACCATTCTATTGATTCTTTAAGTCCATCGATTAAGGCTGGGAGAACAGATTGCATAACAATGACTGTTTTATGAAACAATGGTTTATTACGGTGAGAAATCACTGAAAGTATATTTTGGCCATTTAACAATATACAGAACCTCATTAGTTATCACTGAATTTGGTTGTTAGGTGTACAGACTGCATTTAGTATTCACAGAAGAAAGATGGAAAATGTTAATTTGCACTGAAATCAACTGTAGAAGCACTAGACCCAGCTTGCGATATATGGCTTACATGCAAAGTCACAGATGTAAAAGAGGGAGAACTTTTCAAATGGAAAAATTATGACACTTCGGACTGGTTAAAGGAATCCTTTGTAAGAAATCCATTACAAAAAGGAAGTGTCAAATTAAGCTTGGAGATTAATCTCAGCATTGTATCAAAAAGGAGAAGATGTGACCATTAGGGAAGCAGATGGAACATCTGGTGAAAATGTTGTGATCGAGGAGAACGATCCATTTGGATCTGTGGTAAGTTAAGTGATTTATTTAGATATTTTATAAGAATACTGACATACTGCTAAGCAATCACAGGCTTAGGAGCATTGAGTTAAATAAACCTGGAGCAATCCTGTCAATGGACAAGCGTACTATGCATGGAAGATCATGTGATTTGTTCCAGGGTGGTACCACCCTGAGATTTTCCTATATCAGTTCGAGAATTGTAACGTTACTTACACACAGTATAGATAGGCCAAGAAGAGTTTTGTAAGGTAGATGGTTTTACTCTCATATCGGTGTACGGTACAGTATCTCAACGCCATTTTCATAAATCTAACATGGTTACATGTTGTCTGAGCACTGCTGTATTGTATGAAATCAGTGTGAATCTTTTACACCCTTAGACACATCAAATGAACTGTTCGATCATTGTCTAGGAGAGTATCATTAATTTGTAAAATATTAGTTTAAGGCTAAATTTACGTACTAGTTTGGAATATACGCGGTGACATATTGCCTTCAAGTGACCAATTCATCGTGGGGGGGGGGGGGGGAGGAGGGGCTGAGGTGGAGTTCTCAGTTAAGTTTTGTTGAAAAGTAGCAAAGTCTTCCGCAAATGTGGGATTGATCTTGAAAGTTAATTGATTTTATTAATGAGGGCTAAGAGAGTTTACAACATATAGGCTAATATAATATCCCTTTAGCGTCAGATTGGTGCGCTGCCGACCGATCCTGAAAAGGAAAAGTGCTTAAAGAGTGATATTGGTCACAACATAATGTCGATGTTTGTCTTCATAAATGCAGATGCAAGATTTCAAAAGAAAATTAAAGTATGAGTGGCTGAGGGAATCTCCCAAGGACGTTTCAATGCCTCTTCAAATTGCTGCCATCCAGATGCTGTAGCCACCAAGACCACCCTTACAAGAGACTGTTGGCACACAAAAGACAGCTGGACCCGATGTTCAGGGTTCTCCGAGGGCCACAAGTACAGCACCAACAGCACCATTGGCAGGTATTGAAAACCAGACTACCCCATCCCAGGTACAACATGGAAACAAACACAGGCAACAACACCACACAACACCGAGACCACCAAAGAAAACGAAAACAACGTTCGTAAAAAAGAAGGTAATTATCATACTTATACTCAATCTTTCTTTCTACATACATGAAAGCTTTTCAGCCTCACATTTATTGGCACTGTGTAAATTTACGGTTGAAACTGTAAATTGACTGTGACTTTATTGATTTTAGGGTATTGTTTGTTCTTTTGGATTTAGCCCGTGTTCGTAGGTTTGGTGGATAAGTTACACACAACTTCAGTTCTTCACAACTTCAAGTGAGTGTGAAAACAGAGTGATGTTGGGGATCGTATATAAACTTAAATCGGTCAAACAAAGGAAATGCCTAAAACGGGGACCAGGTAGCAATGTGTTTGCGCAGTAGAGTATCCACATTACTGTACAGAAGAGAATAATAGTAGTCATTTGCCCGAAAATTAAAATCGCTTGGCGCCAGTTTTTACTACTGGTTTAAAAACATTTCCAGTTATCAGTAAGGAGTAAATATATTTAATTTTTTTAATCTGATATCAACCTTAACAAAATTTCAATGACTGTCATATAATATAGATGCAAAGGAATCCTTCTGATCAAACTTTTTTTGAAAAATTTTTAATCAATTGCGCTTCACCATGCTGGAGAAATCACACACTAAAGTCTCATTGACTTTGTCGTGCGTGTCGCTTGAAATTCGACTTGCTGTAGTGTGGCTAATGAGTTGCTGCATCATGCTCAGTTGAGGACTTCTGGTGAAATGATACTACAAAACACCTTACTTGAAGTAGTAACTCCAATTAGGGAACCATATAACTGTACAGCTAGCAGAACTAAAACGATTCCCGAAAGTTGAATAACTTTACATGCTGATTTTGGAAATATTTAATATATTTATATTTTTCATTTATAACTTGTTCACAGATCGCTTCCAGAATAGTAATAGGGGAGGCTGCACCTGGAGACAACCACACAGGTAGTGAACCAATGGTAACCGGACTGTGCTGGTCAAGCCACACCTAGAGACAACCACACAGGTACTGAACCCATGGCTCCTGACTGTGCTGGCCAAGCCACACCTGGAGATGACCACACAGTTACTGAACCAATGGTAACTGGACTGTGCTGGTCAAGCCACACCTAGAGACAACCACCCAGGTACTGAACCAATGGCTCCACACTGTGCTGGTCAAGCCACACCTGGAGACAACCACACAGGTACTGAACCAATGGTAACCGGACTGTGCTGGCCAAGCCACACCTGGAGACAACCACCCAGGTACTGAACCAATGGCTCCAAACTGCTGGCCAAGCCACACCTGGAGACAACCACACAGGTACTGAACCAATGGCTCCAAACTGCTGGCCAAGCCACACCTGGAGACAACCACACACAGACCGAACCAATGGCTCTGCACTGTGCTGGCAAAGGCATGATGGCATTACTTGATGTGGTGGAAAACATGTCATCTGCGGGAACTCCACCAAAGTTTCTGGAAGAATGGCTCAAGGACACTCCACCTCTTACGTGCTAAGCGATTTGCAACGCCCTATTTGAAAGGCTTGAAGACAAATTTTATGTTCACATGGGAAGTTAGAACTTCTGCTTCAGCAGCAACAGGACCAACTGAAGAAGCAGGAAAGTAATATAAAGGTATTGAGGGAATGACTCTCAGAGCACGCGACTTCTGTAGAGCACCCTTCAGAAGTTGATCCTACACCGTCAGAAAAAGATAATTCTATTTCACAATTATTATCTAGCCCCTCAGACGTTCACATCACCCAATATGTTCAGCTTGAGAAAATGATGATAAAATGCGACCAGGATAGGGTGATAATGGCTTAAAAGCTTATTTCGCATTTCTTTTCAATCCATGAAAGGGTTAATGGAAATACTTCCACTAAGGGAAACAAGCAGGTCAGCTTGATATTAACAGGCTGTGTGAGATAAGGAGGTTGATGTTTTCTCATGTCCTGCTCCACAGGCAGAAGTGAGTGAGTGGAAGATGTTGGGTGCCACAATAGATTTAAGAAATAGATATTTAAGGCACACCGTCTGTGCAAAGCAGGTGTAAATACGTTAATTACTGATGGTAAGGGGGGCGGGGGGGTATAGTGTTATGTGTTATAGGCATTTGATTCATAATTTAAACCACAACAGAACTTCCTTTCATAGTAATGAACTATCAATGTATGAGTGATCATTCTTATTGTGATAACTGGTCATGAAGAAAACAAAGAAATAACTTTAAATACGGATGGTTGAGGGGGACAGGGGGGGGGTTGGTTAAGATAAATCTCTCAGATATTTGTGTTTCCTTTATTTATCATGTATGAGTAATTATGAGTGAATATTCATAGTTTTCTTCATGATAGGCCAAAACTGACGAGTTTTCCCCAAAATTGGGTTAGTTCCCAGAGCTCTATAGTCATTGATTCATGTTTTAGACAACAAGAGAACTTTATTTCATATTAAAGAACTATCAAAGTAAACGTGAGTTTCATAGTGTTATAGTGTTTGTGATAACTGGTCATTAAGAAAATAAAGAAATAACAATGTTCCTTAAAACTGTCTTTCATTTCTTTCTGTAACGGCTTGCCCGAAAAATATAAACAACATTTTTTGCGCGCTACACGTTCGTTCAATATGTTAGTTATTGGGGAAGCCGTTACAATAATTATGATATTAATAATATAAGTGTAACCATTGAAAAACACATTGCAAATTATTTTTCTTTCAGTAGGTGCCCGCAAAATTCTCAGCTATTGCCCGTATTTTCATAAAAATATTTGGTTGGGGGAAGCAGCCCCCTCAGCCCCCCCCTTCCTACGCCTATGCTTGGGCCACCCACTAATCCCTTATCCTCTTACAAAATGGATTAATATATTGTGGCACGTTTTCAGGGTAGTAACAACTCTCTGTTTTTAGGTTTCTTTTGCTGGCTCAGAATGGAATGCAAATTACAGTAACAGGTGTCTGGCCTGTGAGCAGAACCATGACATGACCTAGATTCCCAGGGCAGTCAATTCTGCGCGGCACCTGCAGTTGGGATACCTGTCTGGAAATACATAAAGCACAGGTGCAGTATTTGGTTAGCACGTTTTTGTAGCAAATAAACACAGCAACAGCAGTGTACATAAATGTTGTAAGTTGGTTTGGCAACATTTCCAACTTCAATGTGGTTTGATCTTTTGATATTTATATAGTTGTTCCTGACATCAAACCACAAACTGCCAAGCGGGTAAAACTGGATGAGACGTCTGCAGATGAAAGAGTTGCTGATGATCTTGGAATATTGTTAGCCCAACCAATTGTGTTACCAGAAAGCTTTATAACAGGTAGAGTATCTTGGAGGCATTATACTATATGTAGATGTACATATAACAACAAGATGTGCAATTTATTTAAGATAGTCTCTGTTCCAAGTATGACCTATCTGGTAAGTAGGTGGCCTTTATTAGGAACATTCCACGATGTTGAGTGTCTCTATTGAACTGTAACATTGCAACACTTTATTTCAACCAAAGGTAAAACTCATGACATGATTTCTCTTTCCTAATGTAACAAGTCAAGCTGTATATGTAAAGACACTTCAGCTTTGTTTGATTAAATTCTTTTTCATCTCTGTTAAGGTCTTCGTGAATGTTACTGGGCTGGCAGGAACCAATCCTTTACCCATGGTCGAGTCACTTATTACATTGATGGTGCCCATACAATACGTAGCATTGAAGCTTGCAGAAGATGGTTTCTAGATGAAACATTCAAGGAGAGACAGAATCTCGGAGACAATGTAGCTAAAATACTAGTGTTTAATTCTACTGGCAAGAGGGATTCTATAGCCTTATTGAAGCCATTAATGGTGAGACAGTTTGGATTATCTCATATCTTGAGCACACTGATTGTTAACAGAATGTTGGAGATAATGTAGCTAAAATACTAGTGTTTAATTCTACTGGCAAGAGGGATTCTATAGCCTTATTGAAGCCATTAATGGTGAGACAGTTTGGATTATCTCATATCTTGAGCACACAGATTGTTGACAGAGTTACTGCGTGGCAGTCTTCTTGACTCAAGCGTATAACTTTTCTTGAATTGTGACTTGACTTGGCCATATTAGACATCTTGACATTAGTAGAGTTGACAGAACCAGTTTATTTGAAAAAAAAATTGCAAAAATAAAATTGAGATCGAAGCAGATATTCAATTTATTTTGTTGTGACACTTGCCTTCCACTTACAAAAGAGGATGCATGTGATTTATTGCATCGGGTACTAAAAGTTAGGAGTGGTCTTCAGAAAACTGGCAAATCATCTGACTACCCTTGACTGAACCAAATTATGAGGAGAAATTAAGATTTTGCAACTGATGATATTGCATCATGAATGTTTTGATTTGACAATATTCCAAAGGCCTACTTTTTAAGCAAGATATGTTTTGACAGTTCATTGAAGCAGCATTGTTACGAACGCAGGATTCTGCGTCCGGGACGCAATGTTTTGGCCAGGGACGCAAAATCTTCAAATTGCTTGCGTCCCGTGGACGCAAACTTTTTTTTGAGAAACAAACCCCAAGTAAACACACTCACAACTAGGTCAACGGAAAACATAACAGAACTGTCAAAACACATTTTGGAATGAACATTATTTCTTTTCAAAAACCACAACTTCTTCTTACAAGAAGCAAAAGTTCTCCTACTCCAACAGATCATTGAATTTGTTTGAAAATAAATATATCATAACAATCAACCGCAAGGTACAGGGTTAACAACACCCCATTACGGAGATTTTCATACTAAAAATAGACAATGATGCATTTCCAAATTTCAAGTGATTTGATTGGTTATAAGTCCCCATTCATTGTCTGTGAAAATTCTTGCACCTGTAGTGCTCAGTGAACACGGAGTATGTTGTTTAACAACAATTACTTGCAACTTACTTTCCCCTGTATAGAGATAGTGAAGTTTTTGCGGTACAGGCTATCATGTGTGTGCACTCCAATATCGTAATGTTAGGCCTTGTCACATACAGTACGTATACCTTTTGACAACGAAGAGGCTTCGTAATATTTGAATCATTGTTTTGATCAGAAAATGTTAATGAGTGGAGACAATCTATGAATTTTGTGGGAAGCTAACATCTCTGATCCTGAACAGGATATTTCAGCTCACAGTATGTTTCTTCTCTCTGTATTAATAGTTGCTAATGTAAAATGTGCATTCTTACCATCAGTAGTTTTTGCTGCCAAAATTTTTCGCGGTCCAATTAACCACATGCTTCAGTAAATGTTATTTTGGCGCAACATTCGTGTGTAAATTACTGTACTTTAGAACATTGAACTGATTTTTTGTTAAATCTACATTTCGTAAAAAACTATTCACATAGACCTACTGTAAGTTTCATATAGATGATTGCTTGCAAAGAGCCAGTATAAATGTTGGATCAGATTTTAAGGATTTGCGCATGTGTAGTTGAAAATGAAGCTCGAACAGGCATGTACATGCAGTAGTACAGTGAACTAGAATTTAGCGAGAGATATGCACATCGTACAGTAGGTACCGGGAATTTTGAAGAGTTGTTTGTTGGAATCGCTGCAAGGTCTAAGCACGGATCTACTCCGGAGTTGGCAAGTAGGGAAGTAGAAGGACGGATGAAGGAGGGGGGATGGGGGTAAAAATGTGTTGAAATGGCAGGGTGGTCAAAAGGAGGGGCGCCCCGGCCGCCCCTGAAAAATAGCGAAGTTAAGGCACTGAGCATTTCTGCCCTATATTGTGTATAACTTTCACAAAGTATAGGCTGTGATAATACACTAGTATTAGTAACAGTAGGTCATACAATAAACGTAATTGGTTTTCGATTGGGACGCAAGCTTTTTTTACGGGACGCAAACATTTCCGGGGGCTTGCGTCCCTGGGACGCAATATTTTTTTCACTAATAACATTACTGATTGAAGGGTGTCTTCATAAGTGCTGTATTATCTACTTTTAGCATACAAAGTCCATTTTATAATTCCTTTTAATTTGATTGCATTTCTCTACAACCCTCACACGGTATCCCAACACTGACTTCACTTCTCTACAACCCTCACACAGTATCCCAACACTGACTTCACTTCTTTACAACCCTCACACAGTATCCCAACACTGACTCCACTTCTCTACAACCCTCACACAGTATCCCAACACTGACTTCACTTCTCTACAACCCTCACACAGTATCCCAACACTGACTTCACTTCTTTACAACCCTCACACAGTATCCCAACACTGACTTCACTTCTCTACAACCCTCACACAGTATCCCAACACTGACTTCACTTCTCTACAACCCTCACACAGTATCCCAACACTGACTTCACTTCTCTACAACCCTCACACAGTATCCCAACACTGACTTCACTTCTCTACAACCCTCACACTGTATCCCAACACTGACTTCACTTCTCTACAACCCTCACACTGTATCCCAACACTGACTTCACTTCTCTACAACCCTCACACGGTATCCCAACACTGACTCCACTTCTCTACAACCCTCACACGGTATCCCAACACTGACTTCACTTCTCTACAACCCTCACACGGTATCCCAACACTGACTTCACTTCTCTACAACCCTCACACGGTATCCCAACACTGACTTCACTTCTCTACAACCCTCACACAGTATCCCAACACTGACTTCACTTCTCTAAACCCTTACACAGTATCCCAACACTGACTCCACTTCTGCAATGCTGAAGCACAATGGAACATGAATTGGTTACTTAAATGGCGCTCCATGATGATTCCCATAAAGAAATTGACTTCAATATTTCGGAGAAGCATGCTACAGAAGTAATCTGGTTAAGAAGTAGCATCATGGTTAGGATTAAATGCATCAATATACAAAAGGACCAAAATGTAACTGACTACTACAACACCACGCATTCCTGGAATGCAAAAACAACATTCCCCAAAATGAACAAAATGTCACTGACTTAATGTGCAGAGGCAGTAGTATGGGATGGGGTTGGTTCCCTGTTGACATTTCACATGGTCAGGGTGAGTCTTCTCCTTGCTTTACCATTTTATACACTGACCTACTTATTTTACCAGTTAGGAGGGTGGGCTACTTTAATGGATTCTTAGACATGCTTTTTGTGCAGAGGCAGTAGTATGGGATGGGGTTGGTTCCCTGTTGACATTTTACATGGTCAGGTTCAGTCTTCTCCTTGCATTACCAGTTTATACCCTGATTTACTTATTTTACCAGTTAGGAGGGTGGGCTACTTTAATGGATTCTTAGACATGCTTTTTGTGCAGAGGCAGTAGTATGGGATTTGGTTGGTTCCCTGTTGACATTTCACATGGTCAGGTTCAGTCTTCTCCTTGCATTACCATTTTATACACTGATTTACTTATATTACCAGTTAGGAGGGTGGGCTACTTTAATGGATTCTTAGATATGCTTTATGTGCAGAGGCAGTAGTTTGGGATGGGGTTGGTTCCCTGTTGACATTTCACATGGTCAGGGTGAGTCTTCTCCTTGCATTACCATTTTATACACTGATTTACTTATTTTACCAGTTAGGAGGGTGGGCTACTTTAATGGATTCTTAGATATGCTTTATGTGCAGAGGCAGTAGTTTGGGATGGGGTTGGTTCCCTGTTGACATTTGACATGGTCAGGGTGAGTCTTCTCCTTGCATTACCATTTTATACACTGACTTACTTATTTTACCAGTTAGGAGGGTGGGCTACTTTAATGGATTCTTAGACATGCTTTATGTGCAGAGGCAGTAGTATGGGATGGGGTTGGTTCCCTGTTGACATTTCACATGGTCAGGGTGAGTCTTCTCCTTGCATTACCATTTTATACACTGATTTACTTATTTTACCAGTTAGGAGGGTGGGCTACTTTAATGGGTTCTTAGATATGCTTTATGTGCAGAGGCAGTAGTTTGGGATGGGGTTGGTTCCCTGTTGACATTTCACATGGTCAGGTTCAGTCTTCTCCTTGCATTACCATTTTATACACTGATTTACTTATATTACCAGTTAGGAGGGTGGGCTACTTTAATGGATTCTTAGACATGCTTTATGTGCAGAGGCAGTAGTATGGGATGGGGTTGGTTCCCTGTTGACATTTCACATGGTCAGGTTCAGTCTTCTCCTTGCATTACCATTTTATACACTGATTTACTTATATTACCAGTTAGGAGGGTGGGCTACTTTAATGGATTCTTAGACATGCTTTATGTGCAGAGGCAGTAGTATGGGATGGGGTTTGTTCCCTGTTGACATTTCACATGGTCAGGTTCAGTCTTCTCCTTGCATTACCATTTTATACACTGATTTACTTATATTACCAGTTAGGAGGGTGGGCTACTTTAATGGATTCTTAGACATGCTTTATGTGCAGAGGCAGTAGTATGGGATGGGGTTGGTTCCCTGTTGACATTTCACATGGTCAGGGTGAGTCTTCTCCTTGCATTACCATTTTATACACTGATTTACTTATTTTACCAGTTAGGAGGGTGGGCTACTTTAATGGGTTCTTAGATATGCTTTATGTGCAGAGGCAGTAGTTTGGGATGGGGTTGGTTCCCTGTTGACATTTCACATGGTCAGGGTGAGTCTTCTCCTTGCATTACCATTTTATACACTGACTTACTTATTTTACCAGTTAGGAGGGTGGGCTACTTTAATGGATTCTTAAACATGCTTTATGTGCAGAGGCAGTAGTATGGGATGGGGTTGGTTCCCTGTTGACATTTCACATGGTCAGGGTGAGTCTTCTCCTTGCATTACCATTTTATACACTGATTTACTTATTTTACCAGTTAGGAGGGTGGGCTACTTTAATGGGTTCTTAGATATGCTTTATGTGCAGAGGCAGTAGTTTGGGATGGGGTTGGTTCCCTGTTGACATTTCACATGGTCAGGGTGAGTCTTCTCCTTGCATTACCATTTTATACACTGATTTACTTATTTTACCAGTTAGGAGGGTGGGCTACTTTAATGGGTTCTTAGATATGCTTTATGTGCAGAGGCAGTAGTATGGGATTTGGTTGGTTCCCTGTTGACATTTCACATGGTCAGGTTCAGTCTTCTCCTTGCATTACCATTTTATACACTGACTTACTTATTTTAGCCGTGAAGCAGTCTCAACATAAGCCGGCAGCTGCCACCTGAGATTTCCACTTCCTAAACGAAAGTAGGCCAAAGATAATGTGAACTCCTGGACAGTATGCGCTATATTTCAGTTTTTAGCGAAATGTTAATATCATTTCTTTTGATTTCATTAGTCAGTAGTGTGCAACCTCAAGATTCTAGGCATTGCATTGAATTGTAGGAATTGCGTTCAAAAGAACACAAAGATTATTTAACTGCTCATCTCATATATATGCAAGATCGCGGATGGGATGGCCGTGCGTTTGTTTTGGGTTTCACAAGCTTGGTTGGAATAACAATAAACATAGAGAGCTCCTAAGATTTAACCTGCATGAGCAGTGTAACAGTTCAATGTGAAATAATGGTTCATGAATACATTTATTACATGTTTTATATAGGCCTATCAGTTCACTGTTAGCCCTTTATGAGTGCCCAATTGTGTTAACTTGAGGCACAGTCCCCTACACAGTCCACCCACTCAGCTCATATGCCATCCTCCCCCTCCCTATCGGTAGGTCCCTTTTTGGCACATAAAACAAATAATGATAACACAAAACTAACAATTGATTTACATATAGACTATGACTACCATCAGAATGCCCTAGCATGCTTTATATCTTCAATAACCTGTGTAAAACAATCAATAAAGCAGAGCTAATAAAGTATTAATGTAAAGTCCTATCTTCTGCTACATGTGCATGAGATCTCAAAATAAAGACATTTTAGATGCAACTTAGTAAAAAGGGCCCTGGTATATATGCACATGTATCTAAGCATCACTGCATAACCTTATGATGATACATGTTTCTCGATGATCCTCAACTGCCCACCTTGGTTATTATACCAATCTCAGTCCTAAAGGCCCACAAATGGCCTTAAGTATATCCCTTCTACCCAACATCTGTTGGGAGATTATCACATTTTTTGCGGCTTCTTGATCAACTGCCTCACCTTCAGTGTTAGGCTGTATTTACCCTTGACTGCAAGCCTATGGTATACATGTTACTAGTCAGACAATGAATAAGCACACAAGAAATATTGTTAATATACACGTAGCCTAGATTGTACATACTTTCCATAGAAGATGTACTGATGTCTAGCTTTCTGTCAATTTACAATAATAACCAGGTAAGTTCTGCCAGAGTATGGAAGATGCTGCCAACCCCAACCCTATCATTCCCTCAATTCCAACTTCACCACCACGCCCTACTCCTCCCAATCATTCCCTCAATTCCAACTTCACCACCACGCCCTACTCCTCCCAATCATTCCCTCAATTCCAACTTCACCACCACGCCCCACCCAGGGTCTTAGCCAGAAATTTCAAATAGGGTGTCTCATCTGTTACTGAGTGCTCAGGAGACTAACCATCTGGGGCCGAAGGCGCGAGCGCGAAGCCTATAACGGGTGGGGTCCAGGGGCCCGCCTTAGGGACCCTGGAAGCCCAGCCCCTATCAATGGTTTATTTGCCACAATTGGGGTAAAAAGTATGCTTAGAAAGCTGTGAAAAAACCTAAGCCATCATGATTTTTTTGGGCATTCAAACATAAAAAATGCTATAAAACACTAGGTGCAAAAGTGCACCATGAAAACAGCTTATAGTAATTGATATATTACAAAGAATTTGAGCACCAAAAAGTTCAAACAATATTTTGTGGAATTATTTATGTTATGTACTATAAAATAGCCTACTGTGTATCTTGTAGAGTATATGCCACTTTTCTGTTAATGTCATCCTTATGCAGGGATGAGCATGGGGTAAAAAAAAATCACAGAATTTTGTGGGTGATACTATATACTAACGCCGAGGGCGTCAGTCAGCTTGCAGCGCGACACAGTTATAGGTGGGGTCTGTGGTAGGGTCCATGGGCTACGCCCCGGTTGTGATACAGGGGTCGAAGCCCCCAGAGGCTCTGAGAAATTCGAGGTTTAAAGACAACATTTTGGTGCCTATTTTATAAAGATTTTTAAATTGATTAAAACACTCAAAAGCAAAGTTTCACACCAATCATGGCGACCCATACTTGAATTGGTACTGTTCATGAAATGTACACAATATGGTCTGTTTTAATCTGGAATAATAGTCAGCAGCTACAGCATTACACTTCTCCTCAATTGTCCCTATCAATACTAAAATATTGAAAATCATGGGAAATTTATGAAAATATCGTTGCAATTATGTTGGGAACGTTTTGAAAATCCAGAGAAAAATTTGCGATATAAGCTCCAGTTTGCGTATGCTACAGTGTGTAAGGATAATATTTTTTTGTCCCTCTGCAGGTTGGATATGCATCGATTCGGTAATGAAAAACATGCGAATGCCGGATCAAATGATACAGTAACGCTGTTGTTAGAAATTCACGGAAATTGAGAAGTGTAAATAACGGAGGTAGAAAAGAAAGCAAGGAAATCCGCGCAAAAAGCTCATTCCTTCATATATAGTTACTGATGGCAGTGGCTAGTAGTACATTTTGATTTTAAAATAATGACATAGGCTAATATATATTATTTTCTAACAAATTGGGTACGGTGAAAAATATCTTACTTTAAGTTTTCATGTTCAAATACGTAGGTGTATGATAAGGTATAAAACCTTCCTCAATAATTTCTATTTGCTTTTGTTTCTTTCATTAACTCGTTAATTCATATAATTAACATTACTACTAACATCACACTGCCGCCGCTGATTATGCTTGCTTTCCATGTCTATTGGATCAGACCCCATAAGTATTCAATTTAGCTCTTAAACAGTTATTACTACTAGTACAACTATCTAATATGCAGGCCCAGGGTTCGCATTAGCCACTAGATTGCGCGATTCGCGCAATTTGATCGCATTGGAATAAACGATTAGTAATAAGCTACTTGCGATGATTGTTTTTTAGTTATCCCGTCTAAAACCCATAAACATTTCGTAAACTTCCTTGTCAGCCTTTCCTTCTATGAAATAAACGATTAAATAATTAATAAATTCTTCCACATGGTAGCCTAACACCACACTAAGTCAATGGAAATCTAGCTAAGCCTAACCATCTGTTCATTCGCTGAAATTGTGACGCAGTTATAAGATATTCATGGAATACTTTCATTGTTGCTGTTACGTTCGACCACATGGTTGCCTAACATCACACTCAGTCAATGGGGGTAATCTAGCCTAGCCGTCTGTTTATTAGCTGAAATTGTGACGCAGTTAATAAGATATCCATAGAATACTTTCGTTATTGCTGTTATCTTCGACCACTAGCACATGGTATCCTAACACCACACTAAGTCAATGGGAAATCTGCCTAACCATCGGTTTGCAAGAAAAAAATCACACTTAACGTAGGATTCGGGTAATAAATTAGGAACCGGGCAGTACCGCGTCGGGCGGGTACCTTCGTTATTTTTGTAAAGCATTGGTGAAATTTTCAGTTGCAAAAACTGATCGCCACAGTATTATAGGTCAGGAGACTAGGGTTAATTTTCCCGGAAATTCTCATCGCCAGCCGAGAATGGTCGTCGCCAATGCGACCGTAATAAAAAAGGGTTGATATTCATACTAACTGCGAAGCAGGTTCGCTTGTGTTGCATACGTGTATTGCCTTGACAAATGGTTTCTCGAACTCGCGCAATATCACAATAATAAAAATTAATCGGAAATTTCGCGCCATTTTGTAATTAGACAGACTGCATGGTTACTACGACGCAAAACTTTTCCCCACTGCCTAGGGGAAACATCGCAGGACCTGTCAATATTAGTTCACTCTTTCCACCATACCGTGATACACAACACCTAGCTAGGAGGGAAAAAAATACAAATACACGGGTGTGCGAAAATGATCACGCGACCAAACGATTTCTTTTTAGCTAGCTAGATGGTTGTTGACTAGGCTGTATTCCAAGCTGTTATAACAAAAGGATCGACTGTCAGGTTTTTTTCAGTGATTTATTTCACAGTGTTGTGTCATCATTTTAACGTGCGCAGTACATGCAAATAACTAATAGTTACGTTAGATTGGGAGGCTGGACAGAGCCATTTATTGGCGTCTCAAAAGCCGTCCCACTCAAATTCGGCCGTCTTTCATTTCGATCTAGCCGTCTCAAAGACGGCGAGACGCATCGCTAGCTAAGACCCTGGCCCCACCCCTCCCACTCTAATCCAGAAAAACAAGGAATTGTTTAAAAAAATCAAATGGCTTCATTATGTTATTAACATGCCTACCTTGTAATGTAAATGTCTCTTTGTTTTATCCCATTTAGGAATGCAAATTTGATGGTGTGGTTTTCTGTCCTAATGTAGTCAGTGAACACGATGGCAAAAACTCTCCAGGTAATGTTTCTAAGTTCTCAATGTCTGTGCCGTAATTAAGAAAGGTCAGGAGGGGGGGAAGGGTGAGCAGAGGGTGAAGATAGGTTTCAAACTTATGTAATTAAAGTAGCCAGGGTATCCCTTGTTATTGTGTTCATCACAATAAGTATGGGAGGAAACTTGGAGTGGCTACTTGATGCATGGTTAAATGGGTATCACCCAGTCATGGATCAGGAAGTGAAAGATGTATAAACTTGCCTGAACAGTTCACAAGGAATCACATGGTAAGGAGTGTGAATATTGGGACATGGTTTATTGCTCTAATGAGTGGCAGGGAACATTCATTCCAATGAAAAATGACCTATGTTGTACAGTACATTTGTATGTAAACTTTATGGGTGAAGTTAAGGTGGTAACGATCAAACATCATTTGAGGCCAGCAGGGGCAATACTATGAGAAGTGAACACCATGGCTCAGGAATAGAGATTTGTATGAATCTCATATTTAGTGCATGGATGCTCCATAATGCGTAGATGAACTTCATTGGAGGTCAAAGATCATTTGAACTCCAGAAGCAAACATTTAATAAACGTGTACATATGTTAGCTCAAGAAGGGAATCTTGGATAGATCTCATATTATGTGGATACACAATATTGCTTTCAAGTTTTCTATTGTTTATATGGAGGTCAAACTTCATCTGAGATCAGCAGAGACAAACATTTAAAACCTTATAAACATGATAATTCAAATGGGATCTTGAGTGAATCTCATTAGTATGTGGATGCTCCATATTAAGGAAATACCTTAATGTTTGTGGTGGAGGCCAAAAGGGCATTTAATGTCATTAAACTCTAGTCTGTAAACTTTGTTTAATTGATATTCAAGAGAAAGTTGGGATGAATCTCATATCCCTTATGAGGAACCCTCAGAATGAGTACTAAAGCTTGTGTTAGATTAATTAGCATCGGCGATTTAGATTATTGGACAGCAATAGTGTCAGCATCAGTCAAAGGTTATTAGCAAGCAATCCATTTGCTGAATCGTGAAGAAAGTTGTCCAATTGATGCCATGTTAATGACTTAATTCATGTGTAAAAACAAAATGTAAATTGAAAGTCATGTGGTCAAGGCAGGTCAAACCAAGTAATTCTTTAAAATGCTTCTTCTCCAAGGGTTTAAACGGATCTGGATGTATATTTGTAATATTGGTTGGTTGATGTTAAAGGTTATCAGAGTGTATGATGATATTCCTATCAATAAGGGTATATCTGAGTGGTTGAGTTATCAGAGTGTATGATTACATTTCCTATTAATGTGGTTGATGTCAAGGGTTATCAGTTATCGGAGTGATTGATAATATTTTCCTATCAATAAGGGAATGTCTGAGTGGTTGGTTGATGTCAAAGTTGATGTTAAGGGTTATCAGTTATCAGAGTGTATGATTACATTTCCTATTAATAAGGGAATATCTGAGTGGTTGGTTGATGTCAAGGGTTATCAGTTATCAGAGTGATTGATAATATTTCCTATTAATAAGGGAATGTCTGAGTGGTTGGTTGATGTCAAGGGTTATCAGTTATCAGAGTGTATGATTACATTTCCTATTAATAAGGGAATGTCTGAGTGGTTGGTTGATGTCAAGGGTTATCAGTTATCAGAGTTGATTGATAATATTTCCTATTAATAAGGGAATGTCTGAGTGGTTGGTTGATGTCAAGGGTTATCAGTTATCAGAGTGATTGATAATATTTCCTATTAATAAGGGAATGTCTGAGTGGTTGGTTGATGTCAAGGGTTATCAGTTATCAGAGTGATTGATAATATTTCCTATCAATAAGGGAATGTCTGAGTGGTTGGTTGATGTCAAGGGTTATCAGTTATCAGAGTGATTGATAATATTTCCTATCAATAAGGGAATGTCTGAGTGGTTGGTTGATGTCAAGGGTTATCAGTTATCAGAGTGATTGATAATATTTCCTATTAATAAGGGAATGTCTGAGTGGTTGGTTGATGTCAAGGGTTATCAGTTATCAGAGTGATTGATAATATTTCCTATTAATAAGGGAATGTCTGAGTGGTTGGTTGATGTCAAGGGTTATCAGTTATCAGAGTGATTGATAATATTTCCTATCAATAAGGGAATGTCTGAGTGGTTGGTTGATGTCAAGGGTTATCAGTTATCAGAGTGATTGATAATATTTCCTATTAATAAGGGAATGTCTGAGTGGTTGGTTGATGTCAAGGGTTATCAGTTATCAGAGTGATTGATAATATTTCCTATTAATAAGGGAATGTCTGAGTGGTTGGTTGATGTTAAGGGTTATCAGTTATCAGAGTGATTGATAATATTTCCTATTAATAAGGGAATGTCTGAGTGGTTGGTTGATGTTAAGGGTTATCAGTTATCAGAGTGTATGATTACATTTCCTATTAATAAGGGAATGTCTGAGTGGTTGGTTGATGTTAAGGATTATCAGTTATCAGAGTGATTGATAATATGTCCTATCAATAAGGGAATGTCTGAGTGGTTGTTTGATGTTAAGGGTTATCAGTTATCAGAGTGTATGATTACATTTCCTATTAATAAGGGAATGTCTGAGTGGTTGGTCGATGTTAAGGGTTATCAGTTATCAGAGTGATTGATAATATTTCCTATTAATAAGGGAATGTCTTAGTGGTTGGTTGATGTTAAGGGTTATCAGTTATCAGAGTGATTGATAATATTTCCTATTAATAAGGGAATGTCTGAGTGGTTGGTTGATGTCAAGGGTTATCAGTTATCAGAGTGATTGATAGTATTTCCTATCAATAAGGGAATGTCCGAGTGGTTGGTTGATTTCAAAGTTGATGTTAAGGGTTATCAGTTATCAGAGTGTATGATTATATTTCCTATCAATGAGGGAATGTCTGAGTGGTTCGTTGATTGGCTGACAAAATTAATCATCCAATTATAAAGAAATAAATAAGCTTTTGTAGTGTGAACAATATATCCCCTACCCAAACTCTAACACCTCCCCCCCCTCCCCAGATGTAATTGTCTGGTTATGGTACTGTGCTCAATTGTTATACATTTTGAGCAATGGATGGATTTGTCAGTAACAGGTAAGCTGTTTTTTCTCTTACTGGATATTATTTAATTTTGGTTACGTTTAAGCAACAAAAAATGGGTATAATATCATGACAATTTCAGTTCAAAGCAAAGATTTGCCTAATATCTTTGAAACAAGTTCCTCTCATGGTATATAAGTGACTGAAAAGCTTCCATAATTAGCAAGAAGAGAACTGAGTTAATACAAACAACTGTACTACTTTAAATAAGATCTTTATCTGTTACACACTGTTTTCAAAAGCCAACTGAAGGGCAACATGGTAGGTGTTATGTCATTGAATTCAACAGTCTTTTCTTGTAAGGGAAACAGTACAGATTGTGGAGGCCTCGTTAGCATAATATTAGATTCCTAAAGAAAAAACAGTTTTGCATTTCTAGTCATTGATTAGTCTCATTTATTGGAAAAGTATTATCTCCAAATATGGTAAAAAGTTTTATAGATGCACTGCCTAATGACCGGTGTTGCTAATGGTCTTAATTTTATGCAGCTAAAGCAGTCAGCCATTGTCTTTCATGTTTGTTCTTCTAGATTTGACTTATAAACACTCCACAAACAAATCTGCTTTGGCACGTGTGCAGTTGTTAAAGCAAGATTTTGAGACAATGGTCAGATCCCAGGTCCAAAGTAACCTTCCTCATGTTGCTGGGCATGATGCAGTTGCAACAGGAGAGTATTGTAATGTTAACAGCAACAATCACCATAGTGGGGATAACATTAACAGCAACAATCACCATAACGAGGATAACTTGCAAGGCAAACCCTCTTTTGCATCTTCAGCCGCTGTGCCATCCCTGTTCAGTGATATTCCAGCCCAGACTGTGGCTGTACCATCCATTACAGATGCTCTGCAGTGGGCAGCGTGTGCTAAGGACCCTCATCTCAGCTCCCCTAGCAGGGAATATTCAACACCCGCTGAGGCAGCTATAGCAGCTGACCACATCCAGGTTCTGGTCACTGGCAGTATACATTTGGTAGGTGGTGTTATTAAAGTACTGAACCCTGACCTAGTTCTCCATCAGTGATCTGGTAACCCTGGAAACCATCTTTGACCTTGGTAACCCTGGAAACCATCTTTGACCTTGATAACCTTGGTGACCATGAAAACTTACTAAACATTTCTAAGATATTGAATGATGTGCATGCTCTGTGGTGGTTTATTGTTCTAGATAATCACTAGGCTGTACATTGGTATTTAATATAGTAACATGTACATGTCGTGTATCTAGTCATATGGATAATACCAATCATTTCTAGAAGTCACATCTTTCTCTCTATGACACCTTATGTAAAACTCAATTATGTTTATTGTTCTAGATAATCACTAGGCTGTACATTGGTATTTAATATAGTAACATGTACATGTCGTGTATCTAGTCATATGGATAATACCAATCATTTCTAGAAGTCACATCTTTCTCTCTATGACACCTTATGTAAAACTCAATTATGTTTATTGTGCTAGATAATCACCAGGCTGTACATTGGTATTTAATATAGTAACATGTACATGTCGTGTATCTAGTCATATGGATAATACCAATCATTTCTAGAAGTCACATCTTTCTCTCTATGACACCTTATGTAAAACTCAATTATGTTTATTGTGTAGATAATCACTAGGCTGTACATTGGTATTTAATATAGTAACATGTACATGTCGTGTATCTAGTCATATGGATAATACCAATCATTTCTAGAAGTCACATCTTTCTCTCTATGACACCTTATGTAAAACTCAATTATGTTTATTGTGTAGATAATCACTAGGCTGTACATTGGTATTTAATATAGTAACATGTACATGTCGTGTATCTAGTCATATGGATAATACCAATCATTTCTAGAAGTCACATCTTTCTCTCTATGACACCTTATGTAAAACTCAATTATGTTTATTGTTCTAGATAATCACTAGGCTGTACATTGGTATTTAATATAGTAACATGTACATGTCGTGTATCTAGTCATATGGATAATACCAATCATTTCTAGAAGTCACATCTTTCTCTCTATGACACCTTATGTAAAACTCAATTATGTTTATTGTGTAGATAATCACCAGGCTGTACATTGGTATTTAATATAGTAACATGTACATGTCGTGTATCTAGTCATATGGATAATACCAATCATTTCTAGAAGTCACATCTTTCTCTCTATGACACCTTATGTAAAACTCAATTATGTTTATTGTTCTAGATAATCACTAGGCTGTACATTGGTATTTAATATAGTAACATGTACATGTCGTGTATCTAGTCATATGGATAATACCAATCATTTCTAGAAGTCACATCTTTCTCTCTATGACACCTTATGTAAAACTCAATTATGTTTATTGTGTAGATAATCACCAGGCTGTACATTGGTATTTAATATAGTAACATGTACATGTCGTGTATCTAGTCATATGGATAATACCAATCATTTCTAGAAGTCACATCTTTCTCTCTATGACACCTTATGTAAAACTCAATTATGTTTATTGTGTTAGATAATCACTAGGCTGTACATTGGTATTTAATATAGTAACATGTACATGTCGTGTATCTAGTCATATGGATAATACCAATCATTTCTAGAAGTCACATCTTTCTCTCTATGACACCTTATGTAAAACTCAATTATTTGGATTATGGTAGTTGGAATTATTTCAACTCAGGTTTTGAATCATCTCTATGGAAACACCATTCAGATTATGTCAGTAGAGTAAGTGGAGAGCTATAGGTACTGTTCAAAATCGGATAACTTGGACAAGATTGAGGCCTCTGCTTCAAAGCATCATGCTTTCATGTTTGAACTAAATGTGTTAAGCAATTCCATTACATACATATATATTTATATTACCATAAACTACTACAACAAGTTACTTTTATTGTTTCATGAAGTGTAATGTTATTGTTGAGTTCAACTGTATGATAAAGGAATAATACAGGAATCAACATGGTTAGAGAGTAATGTATGCTGACATCAGCTGTTAAATATCAAAGGATACTGCAACCTACAGCATTAGAGTGTGATATGTCTTAACTTCAACTATGTGATCAAGGAATAATACAGGAATCAACATGGTTAGAGAGTAATGTATGCTGACATCAGCTGTTAAATATCAAAGGATACTGCAACCTACAGCATAAGAGTGTAATATGTGTTAACTTCAACTATGTGATCAAGGAATGGTACAGGAATGAACATGGTTAGAGAGTAATGTATGCTGACATCAGCTGTTTAATATCAAAGGATACTGTAACCTAAAGCATTATAGTGTGATATGTGTTAACTTCAACTATGTGATCAAGGGATGGTACAGGAATCAACATGGTTAGAGAGTAATGTATGCTGACATCAGCTGTTAAATATCAAAGGATACAGCAACCTACAGCATTAGAGTGTGATATGTGTTAACTTCAACTATGTGATCAAGGAATTATACAGGAATCAACATGGTTAGAGAGTAATGTATGCTGACATCAGCTGTTAAATATCAAAGGATACAGCAACCTACAGCATTATAGTGTGATATGTGTTAACTTCAACTATGTGATCAAGGAATGGTACAGGAATCAACATGATTAGAGAGTAATGTATGCTGTCATCAGCTGTTAAATATCAAAGGATACTGCAACCTACAGCATTAGAGTGTGATATGTGTTAATTTCAACTATGTGATCAAGGGACGGTACAGGAATCAACATGGTTAGAGAGTAATGTATGCTGACATCAGCTGTTAAATATCAAAGGATACTGCAACCTACAGCATTAGAGTGTGATATGTGTTAACTTCAACTATGTGATCAAGGAATGGTACAGGAATCAACATGATTAGAGAGTAATGTATGCTGTCATCAGCTGTTAAATATCAAAGGATACTGCAACCTACAGCATTAGAGTGTGATATGTGTTAACTTCAACTATGTGATCAAGGGATGGTACAGGAATCAACATGGTTAGAGAGTAATGTATGCTGACATCAGCTGTTTAATATCAAAGGATACAGCAACCTACAGCATTATAGTGTGATATGTGTTAACTTCAACTATGTGATCAAGGGATGGTACAGGAATCAACATGGTTAGAGAGTAATGTATGCTGACATCAGCTGTTAAATATCAAAGGATACAGCAACCTACAGCATTAGAGTGTGATATGTGTTAACTTCAACTACGTGATCAAGGAATGGTACAGGAATCAACATGGTTAGAGAGTAATGTATGCTGACATCAGCTGTTAAATATCAAAGGATACTGCAACCTACAGCATAAGAGTGTAATATGTGTTAACTTCAACTATGTGATCAAGGAATGGTACAGGAATCAACATGATTAGAGAGTAATGTATGCTGTCATCAGCTGTTTAATATCAAAGGATACTGCAACCTACAGCATTAGAGTGTGATATGTGTTAACTTCAACTATGTGATCAAGGAATGGTACAGGAATCAACATGGTTAGAGAGTAATGTATGCTGATATTAGCTGTAGTAAAGGTGTTGTTAAGAAAGACTAAAATGAGATAACCTCTTCCTCTCTTGGAATTACGTATTTTAAAGTTTTTTCTCTCACAATGTTTATTTGTAGTTCTTCACTGCTTTATATCATTAATTAATCATAATTCAATCAGTACTTTGATCATAAATATGTAATCTTATGTCTACCATATTTCATGTGAAGAGAGGATTAAGAGGCCATACATGCTGGTATTTCATGTGTGGGCTGGATCCAATGGGCAGCCTATTGACAACCTTTGCTGTAGGTCTTCAGTGTCTTATCATTTAGTCATTAAACCATCATGATATTATTAATCATGTATCATTGTTTCTTTAAAAAGGTATATGGGCCTAACACCTATCATTATTTGATGATAAATGTATCATTGTTTTGTCATATTTCGACATTTCATGTGAAACCCTTCATTCTTGAATTTGCAGAGATGATTTAGATTGTAACCTTTACCCTCCATTACTCTTTCATCCTTGTCCTGTACTCATTAACCTTCCATTGTTTTGTAATTCCAAGAGATGCATGTCTCTGGCTCTGGTGGTAATATATACACAAGTGGTCATGTTTATGTCATATTCGAAATATATTCCTTGAGATGTTGAAATTATTACTTCTGTCAGCTGTTATGAAGGCAGAGATCAATTGAGATGTCAAATCATATCCTGATGAATGTCCACAGTACATTGTAGTAGCATGTTGACCAGTGTGGAACAACAGATAGGCAAGATATGTAGCCAATGGTTTTTATTTTGTAACGTTGATTTGTTGCATTTTCGACAACCTGTTTGCTTTTGTTTAACCCCTCATGAGTAAATCCATGGCTATGCATATAACAGGTTTGTAGTGTTTCTGCTCCAATGGTCTCATGAATATCTCACATTTGAGTTTCAAATCTGAGGTATATAAAATCAGTAATACAGAAGGACAATTGAATTTTATGTACGTATGTTGTTTGTCATGTTGCAACATTAAAATGCTGTTAATTGAAGTTTTTTATCAAAAATCTTTCCTTATCCAATATCAAAATCGGACAAAATCATAAGGCCCTTATGAAATTGGCGATTTTTGGCCAAAAATGAAAGTTCTCAAACCTCTCTCAGACTACGTAGAAGGGACTCCCAGCACCCAGTAGCACTTCTCTCGAGTCAAAAGTGGCATTCGACGAAGTTTTAGTCATTTACGGAGTGTTAGCTCAGTGGTTAACACCGGTGCCTTTCAATCATAAGGTCCCCGGTTCGAGTCACTCCCAGATTAATGTATGTCGTCCAGTTACAGAGTTGTTGACAATTAACAATTCATAATCATGGACGTTAAATATGAATGTAAGAGACTGACTTCGGTCAGCTTGCGGCTTTTATAAGCCAATGAGGCTTCTTCGCGAGTTCCTGCTTGCAGGAGGATCTAATATACATACATACATACATACATACATGGGCGGCGATCCTGGGGGGATGGGGGAATATATCCCCCCATGAAAATGGGTGGAGGGGATGTAATACACCATATCCCCCCCACCAAATGCCAGGGATAAGAATATTTTCATGCCTACATTTATGCATCATCGAGAATGTACGGGTCTTTTTTAGCTTCATTTCTCGCCTACCATAAACGCAGTGCGATCTTTTCAAATAAAGCGTCTTTATAAAGCAAGAATAGTTGACTGTAGGCTTCATTGGCCCTATAACAACAAAATGTATTATTGCGCCCACGGTATTGATGTAGTACATATATGCACCCTCATAGTATTCATATCATCGAGGTAAATGAATCTGTAGGATTCATGTCAATTGGGCGCGCGTACCATGCATGGAGGGTCATGTGATGTGTTCCAGGATGGTACCAAACTGATATTTCTCTGTAGCAGTTCGAGAATAGTGTTAGTGACTTGGTGAAAGATTTGCACCAAGACGGATCGGACATGGGAACTAAAGGCGTAAGAAGGTACTGGTACTTCAGGCCTACGAAATAGTGCTAATATGCTAACGTTAGACATGCTGGCACAGAACAAGTACAGATACATTGTTCATTACTATGGTACAGATACATTGGGCTTGCAGCGGGAAATGTCGATGTCTGAATTGTATTTCAAGGGTGAGCGTTTGGTGCTGTGGGGAAAAGTTTAGTTCAGTGCAACCACGGAATTCTCCATGGAACAGAGCCTAATGCTGCTCAGCCGGAATATAGCTATCACGTTAGGCTACAGACACGGTTATTGCTAGGTAACGGGTGTCGTCTGCTGCTCTAAGCACGCATACGCATTTACGTACTAGTTGGGTGAAATCATCATGCGTAATGGGGAGAGTAAAATATTAGTACCGCCCTGGAACACATCACATGACCCTATATCAGTGGCGTAGCTAGGATTTTTTGAGTGGGGGGGGCCATGGGGGGCTGTTCTTTCTTGTGGGGGGGCCGGGGGTTACTATCTAAGCGGAGCGCCACCTTGGTTGGCGCGGAGCGTACAGAGAAAATTTGAGATTTCAGCACCCCCCAGATCGCAGGAGATGGCACCTGTGAGGCAAAATAGCAACCAAAAAGATGTGCAACTTTGGTGACAGAAATGCAAAAAAAGTTGTTTCTCTTTCATGCTGACTGGCCTTGCCAACTCAGCCAGACTTTTAACTTGAGGGAAGTTGGCATCATTTGTCGTTTCAAGGTGTCAAGGCCTTTCTCCCAACTCAAACCCCTGTGGGCTACCGGTAGGGTTTGCAGGATATGCCCACATGTGGACTTAAATAGCATTAGAGGAAGGGGATGGAAGACTAACACGCATCGATGTTTCGGTAATGGTCCACATTGGTGGCTCGGTGCTAGTTAGGCCATTTATTGGGTTTCTTGAGGCAGCTGTCATCAGAATCAGGGTTTTTGTGCCAATCGATGTCCGATAACATGTATTGGTATGTAAATTTCTTCTTCATATATCTAGCAACACTCTAAAAACAAATAAGTGGATTTCATTCCATTGGAGTGATCACTCGGCGCACTTCAAATTAAGAGTGAAATTTAACTCTATTGGAGTTAACCCTCACTCCTAATATGAGTGACTATAACTCTATTAGGAGTTAAGATTTACTCCAATGGAGTGGAAATTAACTCTTATACCGGAATGTGATCAGTGTCTGACTGGTCCAGCCGCGCCTGAACGTAAGACTATCTAAGCGGAGCGCCATCATCGGTTGGCGCGGAGCGTACAAGAAAATTTTTGGCTTTACAAACCCCCCAGATGGCCGGAAACGGCACTTCCCGAGATATCTAAGCTGCATGTACCTAGCCTGAAAATATGGATCTCATGTCTGCAATTTCTCAATTGATGAGAAAAAAACAATCTATGAAATATGGTATTACATATCAGATGAGTTGAGATGATACAAAAATCATAATGCCTTTAGCCCCCATTCCCTCCCGTTCCGTCACCACTGTTTGATGCAGGGCCGGATCCAGGATTCTGGAAGGGTGAGGGGTTTGCTCTTGAAAAATTCGTTAGCGCATCCTAGCAGCCTACCGCTCTGTAACCTCACCGCCCAAAAAAATTCGAACACCACCTCAATTTTGAAACTTTTCGGTCTGAAAATTGAGATTGTTAGGCATTTTTGGCACGAGTAGCACGCGTGCACACTATTCATTTGACAGAAAAACACACCTGGATGACTTGTAAGGATAACCGCTTTTCTGACGTCCTACATGTTTAAAATTGGCGTTTAATTTAATTATTTTTTTCTCTCTCTTTTTTTCTCTCTTTTTTTTTCTCTTTTTTTTCTCTCTTTTTTTTGGCCAAGAGCAGGGGGGGTCCGGACCCCCCTGGATCCGCGCCTGCATATATTTATTTGACTCGAGGCAATATATGAATACCTGATACCTCGGCTCAGTACAAACGGAGCCAATCTTTTGATAGATTGTTGCGCTAGGTGGAAGCACTGAACATATTTTCAGCAGATATCGATATCGCGCAGCACAACAAGGTTCGTGGTGTATGGTCGCAATCGTCGCATCGACCATTGCCATGCCATGCTGTGTGACCATTCTCATGATTACTACAGATATTGTATTATTCTTATTCTGCCAGATGCAGACGAGAAAATTGTGTAACTCTATTTCCCAAATTATTGAACAAAAAATATTAGTGAATCGCACTTTTTTAAAAAATTTTTACAACATTTTTTTTTACGCCATTCCCAGTGGGGGGGCCAGTGGGGGGGCCAGCCGATTTCATGGGGGGCCTCGGCCCCCAGGCCCCCCCGTAGCTACGCCACTGCCCTATATGCATGGTACGCGCGTATTTACTGTGTGATAGTTTCTCCAGATTCATTTACAAGTACCTCGATGATTCATATAGGCCCTATACAGGGGCGTATCCAGGATTTTCCAATGGGGGGGGGGCGTCAGGCATGAATGCCGTCCTGGGGGATGGGTCTAAGGGGAGGGGTGTACAATTTTTGCTTTCAAAGAAGGGCTGAAAAGCCAAATGGTGTCATATGCATGGGCGGCGATCCGTACTTCCGAGTGGGGGGGGGGTATGACCTTGTTGACTATCTAAGCGTAGCGCCACCATCGGTTGGCGCGAAGCGTACAAGAAAATTTTGGGATTAACAAACCCTCTAGATGGCCGGAAACGGCACTTCCCGAGGTTTCCAAGCGGCATATACCCAACTTTAAAATAGGGATGTCATGTCCGAAATATCTCATAATCAGGATCCAAAATACTTTTTTTTTTAATTTCGGGTGTTATTTTGGGAAAATTGCCCCTGTCAATCTTGTTTCAGGCGCAACGTTAGAATGTTCGAGAGCTCTGTTATATTATTCGATGAAGAAAATGGCCTCATGCAGGCTATTATAGGCCTATACACATGCAATACACAATTACACATAGTTACATTCCTAGGTACCGATTGCTAGGGCATCCAGGTGAAACGTGTATTAAGCATTACCCTGGTTACATGAGATTCTCAGCTGTTCGAGGGAACATGTACGTGTGTAGGCCTACTATAGGGCCTATATGAATACTATGAGGGTGCATATATGTACTATATCAATACCGTGGGCGCAATAATACATTTTGTTGTTATAGGGCCAATGAAGCCTACAGTCAACTATTTTTGCTTTATAAAGACGCTTTATTTGAAAAGATCGCACTGCGTTTATGGTAGGCGAGAAATGAAGCTAAAAAAGAGCCGTACATTAACGAAGATGCATAAATGTAGGCATGAAAATATTCTTATCCCTGGCATTTGGTGGGGGGGGGGGATATGGTGCATTACATCCCCTCCACCCATTTTCATGGGGGGATATATTCCCCCCTCCACCCAGGATCGCCGCCCATGGCCATATGTGATCCATTTTTCGACCTTAATAAAAAGCAACATTTCCAGTAAATATGGACACAAAATGCACAATTTAGTATGGCTGGCATGTCACTTAGTGTTTATAGTGATAATACAAACACAATTACCATCTGTTTCTAAAACTATTATGCCGCCGAACTTCGCCAGAACCTTTTTTTGGCAAACAAAAAATAAAGCATACGGGAGGGGGGGGGGGGGTTTGAGCGATCACCGACATCTCACATAAAGGTCGTCATCAATTTTTTTTTTTTTTTTTTTTTTTTTGCTAAACTTTTTTTTTTTTTTTGGTGACGGCCAATAGGGGGGCGCGCGCCTGTTGCGCCCCCCTGGATACGCCCCTGCTATAGTAGGCCTACACACGTACATGTTCCTTCGAACAGCTGAGAATCTCATGTTACCAGGGTAATGCTTAATATACGTTTCACCTGGATGCCCTAGCAATCGGTACCTAGGAATGTAACTATGTGTAATTGTGTATTGCATGTATATAGGCCTATAGTAGCCTGCATGAAGCCATTTTCTTCATCGAATAATATAAAAGAGATCTCGAACATTCTAACATAGCGCCTGAAACAAGATTCATTTGGTCAATTTTCCCAAAATAACACCCGAAATTAAAAAAAAAGTATTTTGGATCCTGATTATGAGATATTTCGGATATGATATCCTTATTTTAAAGTTGGGTATATGCCGCTTGGAAACCTCGTTAAGTGCCGTTTCCGGCCATCTAGAGGGTTTGTAAATCCCAAAATTTTCTTGTACGCTTCGCGCCAACCGATGGTGGCGCTACGCTTAGATAGTCAACAAGGTCATATCCCCCCCCCCCCCCCACTCGGAAATACGGATCGCCGCCCATGCATACATACATATACATACATTTAAATTAGATATGAAATGACCTCAAGATATGGTTATTAAATTTCATTTTTCTACCAAAATATAAGTGTTTATACCGTTCTTGTCACGTGGAAAGGAATCCAAAGGGCGCCACACACCACAGGTACAATTTGGGGAAGAATTAAAAAAAAGTCGCGATTTTGGCCAAAATCGGACAAAATCATAAGGGTATAATATAGCCTTATGAAATTGGTGATTTTTCGCCAAAACTGAAAGTTCTCAAATCTCTCTCAGACTACGTAGAAGGGACTCACAGCACCCAGTAGACGCTTCTCTGGAGTCAAAAGTGGCATTCGACGAAGTTTTAGTCATTTAAATTAGATATGAAAAGACGTCAAGATATGGTTATTAAATTTCATTTTTCCACCAAAATATAAGTGTTTATTCCGCTCTTGTCACGTGGAAAGGAAACCAAAGGGCGCCACACACCACAGGTACAATTTTTGGAAGAATTAAAAAAATTCGCGATTTGGGCCAAAATCGGACAAAATCATAGCCTTATGAAATTTGTGATTTTTGGCTAAAAATAAAAATTCTCAAATCTCTCTCAGACTACGCAGAAGGGACTCCCAGCACCCAGTAGACGCTTCTCTCGAGTCAAAAGTGGCATTCGACGAAGTTTTAGTCATTTAAATTGGATATGAAAAGACGTCAAGATATGGTTATTAAATTTCATTTTTCCACCAAAATATAAGTGTTTATACCGCTCTTGTCACGTGGAAAGGAATCCAAAGGGCGCCACACACCACAGGTACAACTTTGGGAAGAATGAAAAAAGTCGCGATTTTGGCCAAAATCGGACAAAATCATAAGGGTATAGCCTTATGAACTTGGCGATTTTTGGCCAAAAATGAAAGTTCTTAAATCTCTCAGACTTCGTAGAAGGGACTCCCAGCACCCAGTAGACGCTTCTCTCGAGTCAAAAGTGGCATTCGACGAAGTTTTAGTCATTTAAATTGGATATGATATGACGTCAAGATATGGTTATTAAATTTCATTTTCCACCAAAATATAAGTATTGATACCGCTCTTGTCACGTGGAAAGGAATCCAAAGGGCGCAACACACCACAGGTACAACTTTGGGAAGAATTAAAAAATTCGCGATTTTGGCCAAAATCGGACAAAATCATAAGGGTATAGCCTTATGAACTTGGCGATTTTTGGTGAAAAATGAAAGTTCTTAAATCTCTCTCAGACTTCGTAGAAGGGACCTCCCAGCACCCAGTAGACGCTTCTCTGGAGTCAAAAGTGGCATTCGACGAAGTT
>NC_092582.1:26787076-26795855 GCF_037975245.1 Apostichopus japonicus
TAGGGTTAGGGTTAGGGTTAGGGTTAGGGTTAGGGTTAGGGTTAGGGTTAGGGTTAGGGTTAGGGTTAGGGTTAGGGTTAGGGTTAGGGTTAGGGTTAGGGTTAGGGTTAGGGTTAGGGTTAGGGTTAGGGTTAGGGTTAGGGTTAGGGTTAGGGTTAGGGTTAGGGTTAGGGTTAGGGTTAGGGTTAGGGTTAGGGTTAGGGTTAGGGTTAGGGTTAGGGTTAGGGTTAGGGTTAGGGTTAGGGTTAGGGTTAGGGTTAGGGTTAGGGTTAGGGTTAGGGTTAGGGTTAGGGTTAGGGTTAGGGTTAGGGTTAGGGTTAGGGTTAGGGTTAGGGTTAGGGTTAGGGTTAGGGTTAGGGTTAGGGTTAGGGTTAGGGTTAGGGTTAGGGTTAGGGTTAGGGTTAGGGTTAGGGTTAGGGTTAGGGTTAGGGTTAGGGTTAGGGTTAGGGTTAGGGTTAGGGTTAGGGTTAGGGTTAGGGTTAGGGTTAGGGTTAGGGTTAGGGTTAGGGTTAGGGTTAGGGTTAGGGTTAGGGTTAGGGTTAGGGTTAGGGTTAGGGTTAGGGTTAGGGTTAGGGTTAGGGTTAGGGTTAGGGTTAGGGTTAGGGTTAGGGTTAGGGTTAGGGTTAGGGTTAGGGTTAGGGTTAGGGTTAGGGTTAGGGTTAGGGTTAGGGTTAGGGTTAGGGTTAGGGTTAGGGTTAGGGTTAGGGTTAGGGTTAGGGTTAGGGTTAGGGTTAGGGTTAGGGTTAGGGTTAGGGTTAGGGTTAGGGTTAGGGTTAGGGTTAGGGTTAGGGTTAGGGTTAGGGTTAGGGTTAGGGTTAGGGTTAGGGTTAGGGTTAGGGTTAGGGTTAGGGTTAGGGTTAGGGTTAGGGTTAGGGTTAGGGTTAGGGTTAGGGTTAGGGTTAGGGTTAGGGTTAGGGTTAGGGTTAGGGTTAGGGTTAGGGTTAGGGTTAGGGTTAGGGTTAGGGTTAGGGTTAGGGTTAGGGTTAGGGTTAGGGTTAGGGTTAGGGTTAGGGTTAGGGTTAGGGTTAGGGTTAGGGTTAGGGTTAGGGTTAGGGTTAGGGTTAGGGTTAGGGTTAGGGTTAGGGTTAGGGTTAGGGTTAGGGTTAGGGTTAGGGTTAGGGTTAGGGTTAGGGTTAGGGTTAGGGTTAGGGTTAGGGTTAGGGTTAGGGTTAGGGTTAGGGTTAGGGTTAGGGTTAGGGTTAGGGTTAGGGTTAGGGTTAGGGTTAGGGTTAGGGTTAGGGTTAGGGTTAGGGTTAGGGTTAGGGTTAGGGTTAGGGTTAGGGTTAGGGTTAGGGTTAGGGTTAGGGTTAGGGTTAGGGTTAGGGTTAGGGTTAGGGTTAGGGTTAGGGTTAGGGTTAGGGTTAGGGTTAGGGTTAGGGTTAGGGTTAGGGTTAGGGTTAGGGTTAGGGTTAGGGTTAGGGTTAGGGTTAGGGTTAGGGTTAGGGTTAGGGTTAGGGTTAGGGTTAGGGTTAGGGTTAGGGTTAGGGTTAGGGTTAGGGTTAGGGTTAGGGTTAGGGTTAGGGTTAGGGTTAGGGTTAGGGTTAGGGTTAGGGTTAGGGTTAGGGTTAGGGTTAGGGTTAGGGTTAGGGTTAGGGTTAGGGTTAGGGTTAGGGTTAGGGTTAGGGTTAGGGTTAGGGTTAGGGTTAGGGTTAGGGTTAGGGTTAGGGTTAGGGTTAGGGTTAGGGTTAGGGTTAGGGTTAGGGTTAGGGTTAGGGTTAGGGTTAGGGTTAGGGTTAGGGTTAGGGTTAGGGTTAGGGTTAGGGTTAGGGTTAGGGTTAGGGTTAGGGTTAGGGTTAGGGTTAGGGTTAGGGTTAGGGTTAGGGTTAGGGTTAGGGTTAGGGTTAGGGTTAGGGTTAGGGTTAGGGTTAGGGTTAGGGTTAGGGTTAGGGTTAGGGTTAGGGTTAGGGTTAGGGTTAGGGTTAGGGTTAGGGTTAGGGTTAGGGTTAGGGTTAGGGTTAGGGTTAGGGTTAGGGTTAGGGTTAGGGTTAGGGTTAGGGTTAGGGTTAGGGTTAGGGTTAGGGTTAGGGTTAGGGTTAGGGTTAGGGTTAGGGTTAGGGTTAGGGTTAGGGTTAGGGTTAGGGTTAGGGTTAGGGTTAGGGTTAGGGTTAGGGTTAGGGTTAGGGTTAGGGTTAGGGTTAGGGTTAGGGTTAGGGTTAGGGTTAGGGTTAGGGTTAGGGTTAGGGTTAGGGTTAGGGTTAGGGTTAGGGTTAGGGTTAGGGTTAGGGTTAGGGTTAGGGTTAGGGTTAGGGTTAGGGTTAGGGTTAGGGTTAGGGTTAGGGTTAGGGTTAGGGTTAGGGTTAGGGTTAGGGTTAGGGTTAGGGTTAGGGTTAGGGTTAGGGTTAGGGTTAGGGTTAGGGTTAGGGTTAGGGTTAGGGTTAGGGTTAGGGTTAGGGTTAGGGTTAGGGTTAGGGTTAGGGTTAGGGTTAGGGTTAGGGTTAGGGTTAGGGTTAGGGTTAGGGTTAGGGTTAGGGTTAGGGTTAGGGTTAGGGTTAGGGTTAGGGTTAGGGTTAGGGTTAGGGTTAGGGTTAGGGTTAGGGTTAGGGTTAGGGTTAGGGTTAGGGTTAGGGTTAGGGTTAGGGTTAGGGTTAGGGTTAGGGTTAGGGTTAGGGTTAGGGTTAGGGTTAGGGTTAGGGTTAGGGTTAGGGTTAGGGTTAGGGTTAGGGTTAGGGTTAGGGTTAGGGTTAGGGTTAGGGTTAGGGTTAGGGTTAGGGTTAGGGTTAGGGTTAGGGTTAGGGTTAGGGTTAGGGTTAGGGTTAGGGTTAGGGTTAGGGTTAGGGTTAGGGTTAGGGTTAGGGTTAGGGTTAGGGTTAGGGTTAGGGTTAGGGTTAGGGTTAGGGTTAGGGTTAGGGTTAGGGTTAGGGTTAGGGTTAGGGTTAGGGTTAGGGTTAGGGTTAGGGTTAGGGTTAGGGTTAGGGTTAGGGTTAGGGTTAGGGTTAGGGTTAGGGTTAGGGTTAGGGTTAGGGTTAGGGTTAGGGTTAGGGTTAGGGTTAGGGTTAGGGTTAGGGTTAGGGTTAGGGTTAGGGTTAGGGTTAGGGTTAGGGTTAGGGTTAGGGTTAGGGTTAGGGTTAGGGTTAGGGTTAGGGTTAGGGTTAGGGTTAGGGTTAGGGTTAGGGTTAGGGTTAGGGTTAGGGTTAGGGTTAGGGTTAGGGTTAGGGTTAGGGTTAGGGTTAGGGTTAGGGTTAGGGTTAGGGTTAGGGTTAGGGTTAGGGTTAGGGTTAGGGTTAGGGTTAGGGTTAGGGTTAGGGTTAGGGTTAGGGTTAGGGTTAGGGTTAGGGTTAGGGTTAGGGTTAGGGTTAGGGTTAGGGTTAGGGTTAGGGTTAGGGTTAGGGTTAGGGTTAGGGTTAGGGTTAGGGTTAGGGTTAGGGTTAGGGTTAGGGTTAGGGTTAGGGTTAGGGTTAGGGTTAGGGTTAGGGTTAGGGTTAGGGTTAGGGTTAGGGTTAGGGTTAGGGTTAGGGTTAGGGTTAGGGTTAGGGTTAGGGTTAGGGTTAGGGTTAGGGTTAGGGTTAGGGTTAGGGTTAGGGTTAGGGTTAGGGTTAGGGTTAGGGTTAGGGTTAGGGTTAGGGTTAGGGTTAGGGTTAGGGTTAGGGTTAGGGTTAGGGTTAGGGTTAGGGTTAGGGTTAGGGTTAGGGTTAGGGTTAGGGTTAGGGTTAGGGTTAGGGTTAGGGTTAGGGTTAGGGTTAGGGTTAGGGTTAGGGTTAGGGTTAGGGTTAGGGTTAGGGTTAGGGTTAGGGTTAGGGTTAGGGTTAGGGTTAGGGTTAGGGTTAGGGTTAGGGTTAGGGTTAGGGTTAGGGTTAGGGTTAGGGTTAGGGTTAGGGTTAGGGTTAGGGTTAGGGTTAGGGTTAGGGTTAGGGTTAGGGTTAGGGTTAGGGTTAGGGTTAGGGTTAGGGTTAGGGTTAGGGTTAGGGTTAGGGTTAGGGTTAGGGTTAGGGTTAGGGTTAGGGTTAGGGTTAGGGTTAGGGTTAGGGTTAGGGTTAGGGTTAGGGTTAGGGTTAGGGTTAGGGTTAGGGTTAGGGTTAGGGTTAGGGTTAGGGTTAGGGTTAGGGTTAGGGTTAGGGTTAGGGTTAGGGTTAGGGTTAGGGTTAGGGTTAGGGTTAGGGTTAGGGTTAGGGTTAGGGTTAGGGTTAGGGTTAGGGTTAGGGTTAGGGTTAGGGTTAGGGTTAGGGTTAGGGTTAGGGTTAGGGTTAGGGTTAGGGTTAGGGTTAGGGTTAGGGTTAGGGTTAGGGTTAGGGTTAGGGTTAGGGTTAGGGTTAGGGTTAGGGTTAGGGTTAGGGTTAGGGTTAGGGTTAGGGTTAGGGTTAGGGTTAGGGTTAGGGTTAGGGTTAGGGTTAGGGTTAGGGTTAGGGTTAGGGTTAGGGTTAGGGTTAGGGTTAGGGTTAGGGTTAGGGTTAGGGTTAGGGTTAGGGTTAGGGTTAGGGTTAGGGTTAGGGTTAGGGTTAGGGTTAGGGTTAGGGTTAGGGTTAGGGTTAGGGTTAGGGTTAGGGTTAGGGTTAGGGTTAGGGTTAGGGTTAGGGTTAGGGTTAGGGTTAGGGTTAGGGTTAGGGTTAGGGTTAGGGTTAGGGTTAGGGTTAGGGTTAGGGTTAGGGTTAGGGTTAGGGTTAGGGTTAGGGTTAGGGTTAGGGTTAGGGTTAGGGTTAGGGTTAGGGTTAGGGTTAGGGTTAGGGTTAGGGTTAGGGTTAGGGTTAGGGTTAGGGTTAGGGTTAGGGTTAGGGTTAGGGTTAGGGTTAGGGTTAGGGTTAGGGTTAGGGTTAGGGTTAGGGTTAGGGTTAGGGTTAGGGTTAGGGTTAGGGTTAGGGTTAGGGTTAGGGTTAGGGTTAGGGTTAGGGTTAGGGTTAGGGTTAGGGTTAGGGTTAGGGTTAGGGTTAGGGTTAGGGTTAGGGTTAGGGTTAGGGTTAGGGTTAGGGTTAGGGTTAGGGTTAGGGTTAGGGTTAGGGTTAGGGTTAGGGTTAGGGTTAGGGTTAGGGTTAGGGTTAGGGTTAGGGTTAGGGTTAGGGTTAGGGTTAGGGTTAGGGTTAGGGTTAGGGTTAGGGTTAGGGTTAGGGTTAGGGTTAGGGTTAGGGTTAGGGTTAGGGTTAGGGTTAGGGTTAGGGTTAGGGTTAGGGTTAGGGTTAGGGTTAGGGTTAGGGTTAGGGTTAGGGTTAGGGTTAGGGTTAGGGTTAGGGTTAGGGTTAGGGTTAGGGTTAGGGTTAGGGTTAGGGTTAGGGTTAGGGTTAGGGTTAGGGTTAGGGTTAGGGTTAGGGTTAGGGTTAGGGTTAGGGTTAGGGTTAGGGTTAGGGTTAGGGTTAGGGTTAGGGTTAGGGTTAGGGTTAGGGTTAGGGTTAGGGTTAGGGTTAGGGTTAGGGTTAGGGTTAGGGTTAGGGTTAGGGTTAGGGTTAGGGTTAGGGTTAGGGTTAGGGTTAGGGTTAGGGTTAGGGTTAGGGTTAGGGTTAGGGTTAGGGTTAGGGTTAGGGTTAGGGTTAGGGTTAGGGTTAGGGTTAGGGTTAGGGTTAGGGTTAGGGTTAGGGTTAGGGTTAGGGTTAGGGTTAGGGTTAGGGTTAGGGTTAGGGTTAGGGTTAGGGTTAGGGTTAGGGTTAGGGTTAGGGTTAGGGTTAGGGTTAGGGTTAGGGTTAGGGTTAGGGTTAGGGTTAGGGTTAGGGTTAGGGTTAGGGTTAGGGTTAGGGTTAGGGTTAGGGTTAGGGTTAGGGTTAGGGTTAGGGTTAGGGTTAGGGTTAGGGTTAGGGTTAGGGTTAGGGTTAGGGTTAGGGTTAGGGTTAGGGTTAGGGTTAGGGTTAGGGTTAGGGTTAGGGTTAGGGTTAGGGTTAGGGTTAGGGTTAGGGTTAGGGTTAGGGTTAGGGTTAGGGTTAGGGTTAGGGTTAGGGTTAGGGTTAGGGTTAGGGTTAGGGTTAGGGTTAGGGTTAGGGTTAGGGTTAGGGTTAGGGTTAGGGTTAGGGTTAGGGTTAGGTTAGGGTTAGGGTTAGGGTTAGGGTTAGGGTTAGGGTTAGGGTTAGGGTTAGGGTTAGGGTTAGGGTTAGGGTTAGGGTTAGGGTTAGGGTTAGGGTTAGGGTTAGGGTTAGGGTTAGGGTTAGGGTTAGGGTTAGGTTAGGGTTAGGGTTAGGGTTAGGGTTAGGGTTAGGGTAGGGTTAGGGTTAGGGTTAGGGTTAGGGTTAGGGTTAGGGTTAGGGTTAGGGTTAGGGTTAGGGTTAGGGTTAGGGTTAGGGTTAGGGTTAGGGTTAGGGTTAGGGTTAGGGTTAGGGTTAGGGTTAGGGTTAGGGTTAGGGTTAGGGTTAGGGTTAGGGTTAGGGTTAGGGTTAGGGTTAGGGTTAGGGTTAGGTTAGGGTTAGGGTTAGGGTTAGGGTTAGGGTTAGGGTTAGGGTTAGGGTTAGGGTTAGGGTTAGGGTTAGGGTTAGGGTTAGGGTTAGGGTTAGGGTTAGGGTTAGGTTAGGGTTAGGGTTAGGGTTAGGGTTAGGGTTAGGGTAGGGTTAGGGTTAGGGTTAGGGTTAGGGTTAGGGTTAGGGTTAGGGTTAGGGTTAGGGTTAGGGTTAGGGTTAGGGTTAGGTTAGGGTTAGGGTTAGGGTAGGTTAGGGTTAGGGTTAGGGTTAGGTTAGGGTTAGGGTTAGGGTTAGGGTTAGGGTTAGGGTTAGGGTTAGGGTTAGGGTTAGGGTTAGGGTTAGGGTTAGGGTTAGGGTTAGGGTTAGGGTTAGGGTTAGGGTTAGGGTTAGGGTTAGGGTTAGGGTTAGGGTTAGGGTTAGGGTTAGGGTTAGGGTTAGGGTTAGGGTTAGGGTTAGGGTTAGGGTTAGGGTTAGGGTTAGGGTTAGGGTTAGGGTTAGGGTTAGGGTTAGGGTTAGGGTTAGGGTTAGGGTTAGGGTTAGGGTTAGGGTTAGGGTTAGGGTTAGGGTTAGGGTTAGGGTTAGGGTTAGGGTTAGGGTTAGGGTTAGGGTTAGGGTTAGGTTAGGGTTAGGGTTAGGGTTAGGGTTAGGGTTAGGGTTAGGGTTAGGGTTAGGGTTAGGGTTAGGGTTAGGGTTAGGGTTAGGTTAGGGTTAGGGTTAGGGTAGGGTTAGGGTTAGGGTTAGGGTTAGGGTTAGGGTTAGGGTTAGGGTTAGGGTTAGGGTTAGGGTTAGGGTTAGGGTTAGGGTTAGGGTTAGGGTTAGGGTTAGGGTTAGGGTTAGGGTAGGTTAGGGTTAGGGTTAGGGTTAGGGTTAGGGTTAGGGTTAGGGTTAGGGTTAGGGTTAGGGTTAGGGTTAGGGTTAGGGTTAGGGTTAGGGTTAGGGTTAGGGTTAGGGTTAGGTTAGGGTTAGGGTTAGGGTTAGGGTTAGGGTTAGGGTTAGGGTTAGGGTTAGGGTTAGGGTTGGGTAGGGTTAGGGTTAGGGTTAGGGTTAGGGTTAGGGTTAGGGTTAGGGTTAGGGTTAGGGTTAGGGTTAGGGTTAGGGTTAGGGTTAGGGTTAGGGTTAGGGTTAGGGTTAGGGTTAGGGTTAGGGTTAGGGTTAGGGTTAGGGTTAGGGTTAGGGTTAGGGTTAGGGTTAGGGTTAGGGTTAGGGTTAGGGTAGGGTTAGGGTTAGGGTTAGGGTTAGGGTTAGGGTTAGGGTTAGGGTTAGGGTTAGGGTTAGGGTTAGGGTTAGGGTTAGGGTTAGGGTTAGGGTTAGGGTTAGGGTTAGGGTTAGGGTTAGGGTTAGGGTTAGGGTTAGGGTTAGGGTTAGGGTTAGGGTTAGGGTTAGGGTTAGGGTTAGGGTTAGGGTTAGGGTTAGGGTTAGGGTTAGGGTTAGGGTTAGGGTTAGGGTTAGGGTTAGGGTTAGGGTTAGGGTTAGGGTTAGGGTTAGGGTTAGGGTTAGGGTTAGGGTTAGGGTTAGGGTTAGGGTTAGGGTTAGGGTTAGGGTTAGGGTTAGGGTTAGGGTTAGGGTTAGGGTTAGGGTTAGGGTTAGGGTTAGGGTTAGGGTTAGGGTTAGGGTTAGGGTTAGGGTTAGGGTTAGGGTTAGGGTTAGGGTTAGGGTTAGGGTTAGGGTTAGGGTTAGGGTTAGGGTTAGGGTTAGGGTTAGGGTTAGGGTTAGGGTTAGGGTTAGGGTTAGGGTTAGGGTTAGGGTTAGGGTTAGGGTTAGGGTTAGGGTTAGGGTTAGGGTTAGGGTTAGGGTTAGGGTTAGGGTTAGGGTTAGGGTTAGGGTTAGGGTTAGGGTTAGGGTTAGGGTTAGGGTTAGGGTTAGGGTTAGGGTTAGGGTTAGGGTTAGGGTTAGGGTTAGGGTTAGGGTTAGGGTTAGGGTTAGGGTTAGGGTTAGGGTTAGGGTTAGGGTTAGGGTTAGGGTTAGGGTTAGGGTTAGGGTTAGGGTTAGGGTTAGGGTTAGGGTTAGGGTTAGGGTTAGGGTTAGGGTTAGGGTTAGGGTTAGGGTTAGGGTTAGGGTTAGGGTTAGGGTTAGGGTTAGGGTTAGGGTTAGGGTTAGGGTTAGGGTTAGGGTTAGGGTTAGGGTAGGGTTAGGGTTAGGGTTAGGGTTAGGGTTAGGGTTAGGGTTAGGGTTAGGGTTAGGGTTAGGGTTAGGGTTAGGGTTAGGGTTAGGGTTAGGGTTAGGGTTAGGGTTAGGGTTAGGGTTAGGGTTAGGTTAGGGTTAGGGTTAGGGTTAGGGTTAGGGTTAGGGTTAGGGTTAGGGTTAGGGTTAGGGTTAGGGTTAGGGTTAGGGTTAGGGTTAGGGTTAGGGTTAGGGTTAGGGTTAGGGTTAGGGTTAGGGTTAGGGTTAGGGTTAGGGTTAGGGTTAGGGTTAGGGTTAGGGTTAGGGTTAGGGTGGTTAGGGTTAGGGTTAGGGTTAGGGTTAGGGTTAGGGTT